>NC_132902.1:835099-890099 GCF_030463535.1 Salminus brasiliensis | reverse complement strand
CCCAAAGTGCCCTCAGCGCCCAAAGTGCCCTCAGGGCCCTCAGCACTCAAAGTGCCCTCAGCACTCTCATTGCCCTCAGCGCCCAAAGTGCCCTCAGCGCCCTCAGCACCCAAAGTGCCCTCAGCGCCCTCAGCGCCCAAAGTGCCCTCAGCGCTCTCATTGCCCCTTCCCGCACCCCAAAGTGTCCTCAGCGCCCAGAGCGTCTGGACTCCCCTCAGCACCCGGAGTCCCCTTAGCACCCTCATTGCCTTCAGCACCCAAAGTGCCCTCAGCACCCAAAGTGCCCTCAGCGCCCTCAGCACCCTCAGCACCCAAAGTGCCCTCAGCACCCAAAGTGCCCTCAGTGCCCAGAGCGTCCGGACTCCCCTCAGCACCCAAAGTGCCCTCAGCGCCCTCAGCACCCTCAGCACCCAAAGTGCCCTCAGCACCCAAAAGTGCCCTCAGTGCCCAGAGCGTCCGGACTCCCCTCAGCACCCAAAGTGCCCTCAGCGCCCTCAGCACCCAAAGTGCCCTCAGCGCCCCTCATTGTCCTCGGCACCCAAAGTGCCCTCAGTGCCCGGAGCGTCTGGACTCCCCTTAGCACCCAGAGTGCCCGCAGTGCCCTCAGTGCCTGGACTGCCCTCAGCGTCCGGAGTGCACGGGGTGCACAGGGTTGTTGGGTTTACGAGCAGCACTGCGCTGCAGGATGTTGGGTTTGGAGGACTGTCTGAAGGATGCCCCAAACTTTCCGGCTTGTTTTCGCTCCTCTGCCAAACGCAGAGAGCTGCGATCCGCACTTCAGCCATGCGGTTTTGGTACGGGTTAGTTATTTGGTTAGAATGTGTGTGAGTGAGAAAGAGAGAGAGAGAGAGAGAGAGAGAGAGAGATGCCCACCCTCCACATGTGTGTGTGTGTGTGTGTGTATGAACTGCACACGCCTCCTGGTGTCTGAAGACATGCTTGCGCTTCGTACACTTGGCCACCAGATGGCAGCTTGCACACACACACCGTGCTTCCCACTGACAGCGCTTGACCCGTAGAGGGCAGCAGCCCACCACACACCCCCCCCACAGCAGCACACAGCCCCCCGTCACTTCAAATAAAGCCGGCTTCTTCTCTGTCTTGCCACCGATCGCGCTCAGGCCGCGCTGTGGTGTTCCTGTCTGGACCGGTGTGAATGTTTAAAGCTCCGGAGGCCGGCGAGGGGCGCGAGGAGTGGAGGAGTGGAGGAGCTGGGGCGGCTAATAATAGCCAAACCTCCCAGTAAAGCCCCGCTTCACCTGAGCCGCTCCTTCAGGGCCTTTGGAGATGCTAATGCTAAAGCTAAAGCCGCGGAGCAGAGACAGTCGCTAGCGTTTCATGTGGTCTGATTTGGGAAGGCTGAGCGCTGCCTGCTGATGCGGTGGGAGTGGTGACAGGTGGCATGCTGGGAATGGCATGCGGCGGCGGGTGGGGGGTGGTGGGGGGGTTGATGTGGAGCAGGTGATGAAGGAGGGGAAAGGATGGAGAGATGAGATCTGAGAGCTAGCAGTAGCGCTACGAGGCCTTCAGGGACGTATGTATGTATCCACTGTTTGTCCAAAAGTTTGTGGACACCCCTTCTACTAATGAATGCATTTAGATGTGCAAATGCACACACACCACACACACACACACACACACACACAGCCTAGGCGTGGGCTATAGAGAGAGAGAGCTGTGACTGAGCACTGCTCCACTACAACGGAGGGAACGTTTCCTAGAGCCCAACGAAGGTTCTGCAAGAAACCCAGCGCCTCACAAAGGAGGGTTTGGGATTGGCTGATTGGGTTTGGGATTGTGTGATTGGGTTTGGGATTGGCTGATTGGGTTTGGGATTGGCTGATTGGGTTTGGGATTGTGTGATTGGGTTTGGGATTGGCTGATTGGGTTTGGGATTGTGTGATTGGGTTTGGGATTGGCTGATTGGGTTTGGGATTGTGTGATTAGGTTTGGGATGTCTGATTGGGTTTGGGATGTCTGATTGGGTTTGGGATTGGCTGATTGGGTTTGGGATTGGCTGATTGGGTTTGGGATTGTGTGATTAGGTTTGGGATGTCTGATTGGGTTTGGGATGTCTGATTGGGTTTGGGATGTCTGATTGGGTTTGGGATTGGCTGATTAGGTTTGGGATGTCTGATTGGGTTTGGATGTCTGATTGGGTTTGGGATTGCTGATTGGGTTTGGGATTGGCTGATTGGGTTTGGGATTGGCTGATTGGGTTTGGGATTGTGTGATTGGGTTTGGGATTGGCTGATTGGGTTTGGGATTGTCTGATTGGGTTTGGGATTGGCTGATTGGGTTTGGGATTGGCTGATTGGGTTTGGGATTGTCTATTGGGTTTGGGATTGGCTGATTGGGTTTGGGATTGGCTGATTGAGTTTGGATTGGCTGATTGGGTTTGGGATTGGATGATTGGGTTTGGGATTGGCTGATTGGGTTTGGGATTGGCTGATTGGGTTTGGGATTGGGTGATTGGGTTTGGGATTGGCTGATTGGGTTTGGGATTGGCTGATTGGGTTTGGGATTGGCTGATTGAGTTTGGGATTGGCTGATTGGGTTTGGGATTGGCTGATTGGGTTTTGGGATTGGCTGATTGGGTTTGAGATTGGCTGATTGACTTCGGGACTGTTTGATTGGTTTTGGACTGGTGGGATGGGTTTAGGGTTGGTTAGTGTGGGATTTCTGATGATATCTCTCCTGAGGGTTTATTTTTAATAGCTCTGTTTTATGAGAGAGATGAAAACCAGAGATTTGAGATGGACGAACAGCGTGGAATATGAATCAGACAGCAGCAGTATATATATATATATATGATACATGAGCTACAAGAGATGATGCATACATTGATGGGTCTGCTATCTGTTCCATCTCAGCCTCGGGTTGCTTGGTGTGTGTGTGTGTGTGTGTGTGTGTGTGTATAAAATGTATGTTAGATCCAAATCTTGCTTTGGCTTTATTTATTCACTTGCTCAATACAGCAGCTTACTAAATTAGTCATCACTCAGTGTGGGTGAAGTTCTTTGGTGAGTGTGAGATGGATTGTGAGGTTCTCGGGTGAGTGTGTGTGTGTGTGTGTGTGTGTAGGAGAAGATGTAAGAAATGCGTTGGGTTGCGAAGGGCGATGCATGTCTGCATGTGTATGGACTTGGAACCCAGTCATTCGTGGCCTCGATCACTCCAGGGAACCCTGAAAGATGCCCCAGTACAATCCCAAGCATCATTATCCTGAACACACACACTCACACACACTCTCACACACACTCACACAGACCCTCGGGGCAAAACCTCCAAAGCTTTAACCTCAAGTCCAGACTCCAGTGAAGCTCTAAAGATGCACATCTGCACTGTCCTAGTTACCACAGACACGTGTTCTGTCCTTGTGGAGAATCATCAAGCTGTTTCATAGCTGTGTGATTTTATTGTGATAAGAAACATTAATATCCAGTATGAAGTTCTAATATCATTAATATCCAGTATGAAGCTCTAATAACATTAATATCCAGTATGAAGCTCTAATAACATTAATATCCAGTATGAAGCTCTAACAGCATTAATATCCAGTATGAAGCTCTAATAACATTAATATCCAGTATGAAGCTCTAATATCATTAATATCCAGTATGAAGCTCTAATATCATTAATATCCAGTATGAAGTTCTAATAACATTAATATCCAGTATGAAGCTCTAATAACATTAATATCCAGTATGAAGCTCTAACAGCATTAATATCCAGTATGAAGCTCTAATAACATTAATATCCAGTATGAAGCTCTAATATCATTAATATCCAGTATGAATCTCAGTAAAATATCTCTCTCTCTGTCTCTCTCTCTCTGTCTCTCTCTGTCTCTCTCTGTCTCTCTATCTCCCTCTCTCTCTCTCTCTCTCTCTCTGTCTCTCTCTCTCTCTCTCTGTCTCTCTCTCTCTCTGTCTCTCTCTCTCTCTCTCTCTCTCTGTCTCTCTCTCTCTCTCTCTCTCTCTCTCTCTCTGTCTCTCTCTCTCTGTCTCTCTCTCTCCTCTCTCTCTCTCTCTCTCTCTCTCTCTGTCTCTCTCTCTCTCTCTCTTAATGAGATCGTTAGGTGAGAAAGGTTTGGTCAAGTTCATCTCATGCTGTTGGAGACACTGGTTGCTATGGAGAAGTGACATTTTCTTTGGCAAGCACTGTGCTCAAAAGACACACACTGACACAGACACTGACACACACACACACACACACTCGGAGAAGGTGAGTGTGTGTGTGTGTGATGTTGCTCATGTGAGGCTCTGTATGGTGATATGTGAGTTATTGCTGTATCGTGGAGAAAGTGCTGAGTAAAGTTATTCGTGAGTGTGTGAGTGTGTGAGTGTGTGTGTGTGTGTGTGTGTGTGTGTGTGTGTTTTCTATATTGTCCCTGGTGCTGACACAGCTCCTGATGCCCTACAACCCCCCCCCCCAACATCTATATTAGAGCCTCCATATGCAGAGAGAGCATCCAGGCGAACCTGATCCGAGAGCCCCGTCTGATCTCAGGATAAATCTGATTAATCTGATCAGTCTGATAAATCTGATCAATCTGATAAATCTGATATCGTCATTATTTAAAACTACAGTATCAGTACAGTGTAGTTCACCATTTCTGACAGAGGGGGCGCTGCACCATAAGGCCTTTTCGCATCAAGTTGTGAAAATGTGAACACTTAACACACAACAGGGTTTAATGTCCCAGGCATCAGCACAGAGTCAAAGTACACACACACACACACTCACACACACACACTCACACACACACACACACACACACACACACTCACACTCACACACACACAGTCAGAAGGGTTTGTGTCTTTAACGTCTCACTGGATAGAAAATGAATCTAGTTCAGTTATTAAACAGTTTACGTCAGACTTTACCATGGAATGATGGGATTGGTGTAACCATGGAAATGGATGTAGCGTAACCATGGAAATGAATGTAGGATAACCATGTAAATTGGTGTAGTGTAACCATTAAATTGATGTAGTTTATCAATGGAAATGGGTGTAGTGTAACCATGGAAATGGATGCAGCGCAACCATGGTAGTGTAACCATGGAAATGGGATTGGTGTAACCATGGAAACGGGATTGGTGTAACCATGGAAATGGAGGTAGTGTAACCTTGGAAATGAATGTAGGATAACCATGTAAATTGGTGTAGTGTAACCATTGAATGGGTGTAGCGTAACCATGAAAATGGGATTGGTGTAACCATGGAAGCGGGTGCAGTGTAAACATGGAAATGGGTGTAGCGTAACCATGGAAGTGGGTGTAGCATAACCATGGAAGTGGGTGTAGTGTAACCATTAAATGGGTGTAGTGTAACCATGGAAGCGGGTGCCGTGTAAACATGGTAATGGGTGTAGCGTAACCATGGAAGTGAGTGTAGCATAACCATAGAAGTTGGTGTAGTGTAACCATTAAATGGGTGTAGGGTAACCATGGAACTGAATGTAGAATAATAATGGAAATCGGTGTAGCGTAACCATGGAAGTGGGTGTAGCATAAGAACTCGCTCAAAGAACCCTCTGTAGCACCTCTCTCTCTCTCTCTCTCTCTCTCTCGCCCACTCCACAATGCCTTCCTCAAACTGTTTTTGCCGTGGTCAGATCAATGGGCCGGAACGCCGTCCTGATCGTCCGCCTCTTTTCCTTTCCTTTGCGAGGTTTCTAACCGCCTTCATCTTCAAAGCCTCGCTCTAAGTGCTTCTGAGGGGATCTTTATCTGCCGGCCTCATGTTTCCTTGATGTTCAGCGTTCCGTCCGCGGGTTGCCGAGCAGCCAGCCAGCCTGCGCTTTTGAAGCGCTCTGAATATCCCAGTTCTCCCGCTGGACGCGCGAAAGCCACTCACTATCCTGCCGGCCTTGAGGCGCGAGAGAAAAGACGCAACACAACAGAGGAGCCGGTCAGACAATGACACGCAATCCGGCTCGGCCTGCTTTCATCAGTCTGGGCAGCTTCGCTGATAAATGGACTCTGCGGACGACCGCCGCGTCCAAACGCCCTCTCTCTCTCTCTCTCTATTGTGCTACAGTTGCCCCCCCCCCCTCTCTCTCTCTCTCTCTTTATGGGTGGTAAAGTCAGAGTCCAGCCCGGATCGTTTATTGAAGCCTGTAAAATGATTTGTTAGCGAGGAAGTGGCAGTAAAACGAGCCTGATTAGCTGTGGTCAGAGACCAGTGACCGCTTCAGCACACCTGGGGTGGAGAGACCGGTGGGGGTAACACAGCAATAAAAACCATGGAAACGTGTTGTTATATAAACATGGAGAAGAGTGTAATGCAACTATTTAAACGTTACTCAGTACCGCGCTCTAAAGGAGTTACTGCACCTGTTAGAACTAACGTTACTCACTACCGCCCTCTAAAGGAGTCACTGCACCTGTTAGAGCTAACGTTACTCACTACCGCCCTCTAAAGGAGTTACTGCACCTGTTAGAGCTAACGTTACTCACTACCGCCCTCTAAAGGAGTTACTGCACCTGTTAGAACTAACGTTACTCACTACCGCCCTCTAAAGGAGTTACTGCACCTGTTAGAGCTAACGTTACTCACTACCGCCCTCTAAAGGAGTTACTGCACCTGTTAGAGCTAACGTTACTCACTACCGTCCTCTAAAGGAGTTACTGCACCTGTTAGACCTAATGTTACTCACTACCGCCCTCTAAAGGAGTTACTGCACCTGTTAGAGCTAACGTTACTCACTACCGCCTTAGTTCTGTGCTAGCATGCACTCAGATAGCGATCTATGAGACATATCGCAAGAAAGCAAGTGGTCAGTTTCACCATCAGTACTGTGAGGCACTTTTTTATTGAAGTGCTCTCTCTCTCTCTCTCTCTCTCTCTCTCTCTCTCCACCTCGAGACCTGTATGTGTTTGTTTACATCTCGGCAAGCTGTTGAATAAATGAAGGCCTCTAGGGGCTAGTTAGCATGAATATATTTGACTACAGATACTATATTTTGCCTGCTTGTAGTAGCTTTCATTGATCGTTAGCCGCTTAACGTTTATGTTCATAAGCTGTAGTGTTTATGTCGTACATTTGCTAACAGATTAGCTTTGCAAAACACATTTGAACAAATTACACCTGAGCTCAGCCTTCTCCATGGCAACAACCTTCCAGCCATGGTCTCATCGGCTTTTCTTTGAGCTAGGTTTGCTAAAGAAGCCTGTTCTTCTTGAAGTCAGATGTTGATCCATGAGCATGAATGTTAGCGGTTCGTTTTACCATCCCACACTTATTCGGGCAGTTCTGAGGGGCAGTTTACTTGTAAATATGCTCTTTGTTTATTTCTTGAATCAATAAAGGTCTAATGGGCTGGTTAGCATGGGTATATTGAGCTAGCGCTAATTATCCGCTGCAGTAGCTTACATTGGTTTTTGAAAGTGTAGTGTTTGTGTGTTGCATTTGCTAACTAGCCTTATAAAATATGCAAATGTATAGCTGAACCTGGGGTTCACGCTAGCAAGCTTCCAATATTTATCTCGTTTCTTGGATAAAAGGCTTTTGGCTTGTTGTTGAATATTAGCAGCACCCCGAGCTTAGGTCAGTTTACTTGGAAATAAGCTCTTTCTTTATTTCTTGAATCAATAAAGGTCTAAAGGGGCTAGTTAGCATAGATATGTTGAGCTAGTGCTACATTTCCACAGAAGTAGCTTACATTGATATGCTAACTAGCTTTATAAAACATGTAAATTTATAGATAGCATCAATGCTAGAAAGCTTCCAAGCTGCATTTGCTGAGGTAACATGTACTTATTGCTCATAAAGACATTGATCCGTGATGGCTAGCATGAATATTAGCGGTTGGTTTTACCAGGCCAACTTTGTTAGGTCGGTTCTGAGGGCAAGTTTACTGGTTACTCTTTGTTTTTATTCCAGCATGATTCTGATTGACGGAGGGTCTAAATATGCTAGTTAGCATGCCTATATCAGTGGGGTTTTGTATGTGGGTTATATATTTGGCCCGTACTGCGAGGTACTCTGGATGGATCTCTCGGCATGTTATTGAACAAATGAAGGCTACCATGAACAGACTAGCTGGCTAATGCTAAGAGCGCCCAGCAGGAGCTTTCATTGATTATTAGTCTTATATATGTTTCACAACACATAGCATGAGGGCTAGCAGCAGGTCATATGCCTGGCCAGTACGGTGAGGCGGTTTGCTTGTTTTACTTTACTTTTAATAAACTTTACTGATATACACTAAATTGACTAAAGTATTGGGACACCTGCTCGTTCGGCATCACTTCTTCTGAAATCAAGGGTATGAAAAAAGAGTTTCTCCTGCTTCTGTTGGAGTAACGGTCTCTACTGTCCAGGAAAGAAGACTTTCTACTAGATTTTGGAGGAGGAGCATTGCTGTCAGAATTTGATTGCACTCAGCGACAAGACATTTAGTGAGGTCAGGATGTTGGATGATGATTCCCAACTCCTTCTAAAAGTACTGGATGGAGCACCACCACCACCACCACCACCACCATCAGCTCAATGCGCATAGTGATTAGAACATACCGTGTAAATACGTGGTAGCTATAATCCCACGAGCACGAAATGCTAATGGAAAGGGAGGAGCTACTCAGGTCTAATGGCGGCCGGAGGACTGATGTACGTTGGCATAGCAACATTAGCATATGTAGTACATAGTCTATAGTATTAGGGTGTAGTACACAATTGGAACGCAGCCCTAATCGCTTATGGCAGAGAGTTGCCGCTAACAGCCTAGCTTTACAAATGGTGTTTTACAGCAGAGCTGGGGTTTCGTGCTAGCTAGCTAGATTCCAGCATCCATCTCCCGTCCTTGAGGTTTCTTTGGCCTGCGTTCGCTGAAGCTGCACGCTCTTCATGAAGTCAGATAACGATCCGTGACACATAGCGCGAGTGCTAGCGGTCGGCTCTGCGCCGCTATCTCGGCCATACATTCATCCAGAGCCGCGAGGCAGTTTACTTGATGTTCTCGATTTCTCTCTCTCTCTCTCTCTTTCTCTCTGCCTCTGCCCATGTGGCGCGAGAGCTATGTGCATTTGTTTTTATCTCCATTAGCTCTCTCTCTCGCTCTCTCTCTCTCTCTCACACACACACTCTCACGCTCTCTGTCTCCTGTGGATCAGAGAGACATGTCCCCTGGAGTGAAGTGTGTGTGTGAGAGAGATGCTCTCTTCTTTCTTTTTTTTTCTTTGGCAGTCTCTCAGTTCTCTCTCTCTCTCGCGCACCCTCGCGCTCTCTGTCTGATACGTGCCTGAGGTAACCAGATGTTTGTCTAGGTGTTGATTAAACATCAATCCCGCTGCTTGTCAACAACAACAGAAAGCATACAGAGCGAGAGAGAGCGAGAGAGAGAGAGAGCGAGAGAGAGCGCGAGAGAGAGAGAGAGAAAACAAACCCTTATGTTCCCTGTGTAGTTGCTGAAGCTGCTCTTCTGGGGATTGACTCTAGGTGACCTGCAGGGGGCAACGTAAGCAGATGCCTGAGGGTTCCCCACAGATGGAGACAGCTGCCCCTCTTCTGGAAGCCCTTCATCCGCCTTCCACTCTCAACTTTCCCACCGCGCCATGCTCCGGAGACGAAAGCGACAACAGGAGAGCGCCGCCTCAAAGCCGAAACGTGGGCGTCGCAAACGGTGACATCTACAGAGCAAAGTCGAGCCTTGACAAGGTCGACTGGAGGGAGCGGAGAAGGACGAGGCTGAAGTCGGCACAAGGGGAAGCTTCAGCGCTTTCATTTGTCGCCGCCTGGGAGTCTGAGTCGGGAGCTAAAGAAGCAGCGAAGGGAACGCAAAAGGCAGAACAACAGTCGGGGGGCTTCCCTGCCTCTTTTAGATCTTTCCACTCTGGTCTCCAGCTGCTACTGTGGGAGGAGAAGGGGAATTAAATGGGATGGGAAACAGGTGGCCACACTTTCTGAACCCCTCCTGGGTCCAGCCCACAGTAGACTCCCTTCCTACCTTGTAAAGAGGCAACAACCCAGACAGTCCTACTTTCGTTTGCTGGTAGATGCTAGTAGAACCTTCCTAGGTGCTGCAATGGTCTCTGTAATCAGTTACCAGGTTGCAAATTCGAATCCCGAGCCATGCTGCTTTGCCATCAGCAGCCAGAGTCGGAAAGAGCACAGCCAACTGTGCTCTCCGTAGGGGTAGGTGGCACTTTCTCCCCTCATTACCCCGAAAGCCATGTTGGCAGTCACAGACGTCTGTTGGTAGTCACAGATGTGGAGCCAGGGGATCCGATTGGGGCTTTCCTCAGAGCGTGTTGGCTGCCCTGCAATGCCAAAGCCATACAGGTTAGATTGGGCAGATTTTATGACTTCCCTATGCTCCTGAAGCTGTAGATTTCCTAGGTTCATTGTACTGAATACAGCACATACACTATATGGGGAAGAAAGTATTTGGACACCTGCTCATTTACTGTTTCTTCTGAAATCAAGGGTATTAAAAAGAGTTGGTCCTGTAGAGTAGAGTGGAGTAACTGTCTTTACTGGCCAGGGAAGGCTTTCTACCTCACCCCAAATGCCCCCAACCTTTGAAGAAACATCAGATCCAACGTTGGAACACGTTGCAGGATCTGCTGAGGGGCTTGTACTTTCATATCTGACAAAGTTCACTTGGTGAAAAGTGTGGAAATAAGAAAGAAGTTCCTCTATTTTTATTCTAAATACACCTGATGTAATTCCAGCAACTCTTATCTGTGTCACACTCTGGTTCTGGGATCTAAGCTCCCATGATAAGCTGCCATAGCTTGAATGGATCTAAAATTAGAGCTCACTGATGGAGTCGTTTTGTGGACAGTCTCGGGTTTGGGGATCTGATAAAACACAGCTTAGAGCTCTCTACAGGATGTGCATGCATTTCAGTGCATTCAGGGTTTTGTGTTCCTCTGTTCTGGTGGCTCTATGTTCCCAAGGTCCTATGATACCAAGGTCTTATGTCCCTAGTGCCCTTTCTTCTGAGGGTCCAATATTCCAGAGGCTCTTTGTTTCCAAGGTCCTATGATACCAAGGTCTTATGTCCCTAGTGCCCTTTCTTCTCAGGGTCCAATATTCCAGAGGCCCTATGTTCCCAAAGTCCTATGATACCAAGGTCTTATGTCCCTAAAGGCTCTGTGATCCTATGGTCATGTGTCCTAGGACCTCTTTTCCAAGGCTGCTTCCAAGGGCTTTATGTTGTTAGAACCTCATATTTCCAAAACTTTATGTTTATGAGGCTTGTAGGCACCAGTTAGTGTATTTTGCTAATGCTAACACTTCCTTGTTGTAGTCTACCGTTTTCTTCCTTATCAGCTTCTCAAGGCAAGGAAATGGAATGATCTGAGATCCACAAGAGCTCAGTCTGAACCTCAGAACATTGCAGAACCTTGGTGCTTGAGAAAGGAAGGCATGTGTAGAGGCTGTGCATTATTAGAGACATGTATCACTAGCTTTTGCTTTTCTCGGCAGCTTTCTGCAGGTGCACTGCTCCTGACCTCCAGCGAATACGATATTAAATGATTTCAGCCCACTGAGAACTGCCTCACTTTCAAAAGCGCTTCTGTTTGTAATCAGTCAGCCTGGTAATCCCAGCCGCCTCATTGTGTGTGTGTATGATTGTGTGTGTGTGTGTGTGTGTTGCATTTTTCGCTGTTTCGTGCTCATTATCTCACAGGCCTACAGGGACGCCCTACCTGAGCCGAGGCCGCTTTGTTTTCCTAAACGAGCAGGAAAAGCAGCACCTGATTGGCCCGCCGCTTCTTCCCGCAACCCGACAAACTCGACATAATGAGGGATCGAGGGGAAACTCGCTAATGCTAGCTCACTAATGCTACGGCTAACAGCGGAACAGATACAGAGGTACGCTACTTGTGTGTTCTCCAAATTGCCTCAGCAAAAACCAGCAGGGCTAATTTAACACTGAGCACCATAAAGCTGGTCCCTAATGCACGTGATGTGGAGTTACACCAGGCTCAGCAGTAGACCACACTGCAGAGCCCTCATTTAGCACTGGTGACTTTGGGGCTGAGCAGAAAAACATCTACAAAGCTTTACTGCTAGTACCTCTGCACTACAGGGACATAAATATTGGGACACACCTCTTAATCACTGACTTCAGGTGTTTGATTCAGTCCCATTCAGCCACAGGTGCATAAAATCAAGCCCCTAGCCCTGCAGTCGGCCTTTCCTCCCTCCTAGATCTTCCTCCATCAGCTGTGAGTGGTGGTCAGACCATGTAAAGTTACAGAGCGGGGTCAGGGCCGAGTGCTGAGCTCAGAGCAGAGTGCAGAAAAGCCCCCAACTGACTCAATAGCTTAGCTTAGAGCAAAGAGGGACAACCAGCTCCATATTACTAATGCCTATGGGTTTAGAACGGGATGGCATGGAAAAGCTCCTGTAGGCATAACGTGTAGGCGTCCCAATACTTCTGTCCAAATAATGTGGGCGACAGGACATCTAGGACAGCCAACAGAAACTGTACTGACGATCCACAGATCTCTAACAGTGCTACACCGGCAAGGTGGAGCTACAAGAGAGGTGTTTCTGATAAAGTGGCCAGGGAAAGCCAATGAAAAGTCCCCTTGAAGCTAATAGCCCTCAAACCCCCTCCCGTTTCACTGTACCTGCCGAGCAAATAGAAACAGGCAGGAAATCCTTTTACATACTTTTTCTAACAAACCCCCTCAGCTGGAGCAGACCAGCTTCCTATTAAAAACCTCTAAACCCCACCCTCCCCCCACCTGCCAGAGAGAGAGAAAGAGAGAGTATGTAGCGAAGTGCATAGTAAACCGAGCTCGCTCGCTCGCTCCTCATCCCTAAAGGCAGATTGGAATGGGTAGTCATGCCTTTAGAGCCGGGGAGCCGACTCCGGGGGGGTGAAAGCGTTATCTCATTCAGAAAATACGGTGCAGAGGAAGAAGCCCTCCGAGGAGGAAATGAGGAGAGAAAGAGGAATGAAGAGCGAGAGAGCCAGAGGGAGAGAAAAGAGAGAGAGAGAGAGAGAGAGCTTTAATGGTGACCTTGAAAGTGAGATAATAAATTGGAGAGCTCTTTCTAGCTTAAATATCAAATATGCACATGCAAGAGGGGTGACGCACATGCCAAACGGTATTTGTAGACACTCACAGTGCCCCCCACCCCCCCCCCCCCCCAAAAAAAAAAAAATTGGGTGGGGGTTCCTGATAACGGCACTAATCAGCCAATCAGACAGTCCAGTGCAGGTCTGCAGTTCAGTCTGCAGGTGGAGACCCCCTGTTAGGGTCGACAGTCAATTGCGGAGATCCCCCCTGTTAGGGTCGACAGTCAATTGCGGAGATCCCCCCTGTTAGGGTCGACAGTCAATTGCGGAGATCCCCCCTGTTAGGGTCGACTGTACAATTGCGGAGATCCCCCCTGTTAGGGTCGACTGTACAGTTGCAGAGATCAGGAAAGCGCCTCCGAATGAACACCAACACCTCCAACCTTGAGGAGGATGGGCTACAATCGCTGATGACCTCTTCTTCAAGGTTCAGAAGGCCACTCCTGTCAGCCAAGAGGCTGCAACACTGGACAGTTGCTAACCTGCTGAGGAACTCAGATGGTAGATGGTTGGATCAGGCTTTGGGAACCAACGGCTTGAACCCGTGAACCCAACCTGCCTTGTGGAAACAGTCCAGGCTGGTGGTGGAGGAGGTGGTGTAAAGGGGGTGTAATGCTGTGGGGGATGTTCTCGTGGATCAGTCTGATCAGTCATTGCTGGTTGTTGGTCACGTCGTTAGTTGAAGCCTTGTTGCTGACCATGTGAATCCAGTAGATCCCGTTTTGGAAGATCTCAAAGAACCACATCTCCAACATCTTGTGGATTCCATACCCTGGAGAACAAAAGGTAAGGAGCCGAAGGAGGAGGCCCTACCCAGTGTAAAATGCAGGAATGAGCCTGACAGCGCTGCAGCTGAAGAAGTTTCTTCAGTCTGAGGTTTGGGTAGTTTTTTAAAGAGCTTGTCATCACCTGAAGGTAGCAGATATACATACAGCCTGTGTTCGGGACAAGGTTAGCACCACGGTGCTCGCCTGCCTCGGTTAATTATAGCTCTCTCAACACTGCTATTTATATCCGGACAGCCAGCGTACCTTCAGGTGTGAGCTGTCACCATCTCTGTTGTGTGCAGGCCGTGTTAAACACGTCGCAGGAAGGCGGCGTCTCGTCTCTGGTACCTCTGGAGTCAGGAACCCAGGGCCCACTGATGCCCCACACTCCGTATCCCACCAGTCAGCCCCAGTGAAGTGCTGTGCTGGTCCGGCCCAGATTCTGGCCGAAGTTTATTTCCAATTTGTTTAATTTTGCATTTTAATTTGTTTGATAAAGAGTCTGGTTTGTATGCGTTATATGGCCAAAAGTATGTGGACACCCGATTAGCTCCCCTACATGAGGTTCATTTATCAGCCTCGTCCCATTTCGGTACCACTGCAGGTGGCGGGTACTGAGGGTCTGTTCTGAAGGGGACGCAGACTGGCTTCGAAGGGGGCTCGCTAGGCTGAGACTAGGTGTTTTTGCTAGGTGGTTGGTATTGTGTTGCTATGCGGATGAAACAGAGTTGCTTAGTGGTTGCTATGTGTTGCTAGTTTTTTTTCCGGTTGAGTTACTATGAGTCTACTGTGTCGTTGGGTGGTGGCTGTAGTATCCCAGAGGTGTATGCATATGTGGTTGCTGTGGTGTTGCTAGGTGGTTGCTATGGTGTTGCTTAGTGGTTGCTATAGTATTGCTAGGTGGTTGCTATTGTGTTACAACATAGTAAATGTGTGTAAAGTTTTTTTGTTTTTGTTTTTGCTTGGTTGTTGCTTTAGTATCCAAGAGTGACTGTGGTGTTGCTATGGTGTGTGCTAAGGTGTTGCTTAGTGGTTGCTATAATGTTGCTAGGTGGTTGCTAGCTTGTTGCCAAGAGGTTACTGTGGGACCACATGTGGTTGGTTAAGTGTTACTCGTGCATTTGTATCATGGTAAAGAGTGTAAACAAAGGCGAGGGTGTTTACAGAGATGATATTGGTGACAGTCTAAGTGCAGTGGTTGTTAGCAACGTTAGCTTAGCAACAAGTCTAAAGCGCAGGGCGTAATGGAATGTGTGTGTAAGAGTGTGTTACGGTGGGTTACGAGGGTGCAGTGAAAGCTGCTCTCGCGCTCTCTGAGCCACTGACATTTGGAGAGATGATATAGTTTTGGATTCAAGCGAGAGGAGCTCCCATTCCCCCCCTCCATCACCTCCCACCACCACCAGCACCACCCCCAACAAATCCGTATCATCCTCTCAGAGGCCGACACCCCCTCCCCCCCACCACCTTTAACTACACCCTACTGAAACACAGAGTACAGCTCTCGCTCTCGCGCTCTCTCTCTCTTTCTGTGAAATATTGGAACAGGATTGGATTTACAGAAGCATCCTCTCAATCCGCCCAATTCCATGGTAACTCAGTGTTGCCGCAGCGACGGCTGCAGGACATCTTCATCACCACGGCTGAAAAGTCGAGTCTCGCCCTCCTCTGTCCATTGGGAACGCTGTTACCCCACGCCCCTGCTCGCGTACGCCGGCGACAGCGGCGCCGCCTCACTCCACAGCTCTCCGGCCCGGTCCCGTGGTCACGTGGGCTGCTGTGGAGGGGGGGCTGGATTAGTTGGAGCGTATGAGTTGAGAGTGAAATGAATATATTTAGGCTCTTTTGAAGTTGACAAAAGGAGCCGAATGGATTTTTCACGGAAACGTATCGGAAGGGTGCGGAATGAGGGAGTCCGCAAATGAAGCGTTCCCTTCATCATTTATGTAATATTCCGAAAGCTTTGGAGCAGGAAGGGATCGGGGGGTATTTTAGGCCTGTGAATGTGTTTAAACCCGGCATGAAAGAGCGAGCGAGGGGGCGGCGAACACCACTCCAGTGGTCTCACAATAGAGGACACGACCGGCTTTGTTACCGAACAAATCGGAGCTGGAAAACTCTTAATTAGCTGGAACTCAGTAGAAGTGTGAGAGAAAGCTGGGAAGTGTTTGGACTTCAAAGCAGTGAAGGGGTAGGTATTGTGATATACACTGAGGAGGCGGAGCTACAGTCTCTCGTTAGGGTGAATATTAATAACGCTCTAAATGTAGGTATTGTGATATACACTGAGGAGGCGGAGCTACAGTCTCTCGTTAGGGTGAATATTAATAACGCTCTAAATGTAGGTATTGTGATATACACTGAGGAGGCGGAGCTACAGTCTCTCGTTAGGGTGAATATTAATAACGCTCTAAATGTAGGTATTGTGATATACACTGAGGAGGAGGAGCTACAGTCTCTCATTAGGGTGAATATTAATAACGCTCTAAATGTAGGTATTGTGATATACACTGAGGAGGCGGAGCTACAGTCTCTCGTTAGGGTGAATATTAATAACGCTCTAAATGTAGGTATTGTGATATACACTGAGGAGGCGGAGCTACAGTCTCTCGTTAGGGTGAATATTAATAACGCTCTAAATGTAGGTATTGTGATATACACTGAGGAGGCGGAGCTACAGTCTCTCGTTAGGGTGAATATTAATAACGCTCTAAATGTAGGTATTGTGATATACACTGAGGAGGCGGAGCTACAGTCTCTCATTAGGGTGAATATTAATAACGCTCTAAATGTAGGTATTGTGATATACACTGAGGAGGAGGAGCTACAGACTCTCATTAGGGTGAATATTAATAACGCTCTAAATGTAGGTATTGTGATATACACTGAGGAGGAGGAGCTACAGTCTCTCATTAGGGTGAATATTAATAACGCTCTAAATGTAGGTATTGTGATATACACTGAGGAGGAGGAGCTACAGACTCTCATTAGGGTGAATATTAATAACGCTCTAAATGTAGGTATTGTGATATACACTGAGGAGGCGGAGCTACAGTCTCTCATTAGGGTGAATATTAATAACGCTCTAAATGTAGGTATTGTGATATACACTGAGGAGGCGGAGCTACAGTCTCTCATTAGGGTGAATATTAATAACGCTCTAAATGTAGGTATTGTGATATACACTGAGGAGGCGGAGCTACAGT
The DNA here is from genome assembly GCF_030463535.1 of Salminus brasiliensis. Taxonomy (NCBI): domain Eukaryota; kingdom Metazoa; phylum Chordata; class Actinopteri; order Characiformes; family Bryconidae; genus Salminus; species Salminus brasiliensis. The sequence continues at coordinate 873,072 of NC_132902.1, read as the reverse complement.
CTCTCATTAGGGTGAATATTAATAATTCTCTAAATGTAGGTATTGTGATATACACTGAGGAGGCGGAGCTACAGTCTCTCATTAGAGTGAATATTAATAACGCTCTAAATGTAGGTATTGTGATATACACTGAGGAGGCGGAGCTACAGTCTCTCATTAGGGTGAATATTTATTAATAACGCTCTAAATGTAGGTATTGTGATATACACTGAGGAGGCGGAGCTACAGTCTCTCATTAGGGTGAATATTAATAACGCTCTAAATGTAGGTATTGTGATATACACTGAGGAGGAGGAGCTACAGTCTCTCATTAGGGTGAATATTTATTAATAACGCTCTAAATGTAGGTATTGTGATATACACTGAGGCTGAGGTGGAGCTACAGTCTCTCATGGTCTCTCGATGTCTACAGAAGATCCTTTTTGGAGCATGGATGGATCGGATGGTTGGAAGAACCCTCAGCTCACACGTCAGAGCTCCTTCACAGTTCCTCCTCTGTACTTCCCCATTCCCCTCACGTTACTCACTCACAGCTCTGCTGCCGAATCAGACCGGTGTATTTATGTATCTCCACTCAGCAAAGCAATCACGCTCCATAAGCTTTAATTCCTGATGCATCTCCAGCAGACCAAACGCACAGGGAGGAGAAAATCCATAAAAGAACTTTATTGCTCGTGGCCAAGGATGGAAAGTAATTACAGCTTTTATAAGGTTATCAATTCCTCTGACCTAATTTCTATTGATCGGACGGCGGAACATTTTACACCACGGACAGATAATAGGCAGGAGTCTTGAACTCTGCGTGTGTGTGTGTGTGCTGAAAGAGAGAGCAACTGCCCGCAGAAGAAATAAAGAACATGGTCCTTCTTGACGAAGCACTTTAGCGAGACTCCAGCTTATTGCAACATCACAAGTCCTGACCATTACTGACCGCAGAGCAGACGGTGAAAAAGACTTTCCCTGCCCTGAAAAAAAACCTGATGAGATCTCAACTTTAGTGCTTCAGTACTGGCCACTTTATTGGAAACACCCTTCCTTGTGCTTCAACAGTGACCACTTTATTAGAAACACCTACTCTTGTGCTTCATCACTGGCCACTTTATTGGAAACACCTCCTCTTGTGCTTCATCACTGGCCACTTTATGAGAAACCCCTACCTTGTTATTCCACTCACTGGCCACTTTATTAGAAACCCCTACATTGTTATTCCACTCACTGGCCACTTTATTGGAAACGCCTACTCTTGTGCTTCATCACTGGACACTTTATTGGAAACGCCCACTCTTGTGCTATAATCTCTGGCCACTTCATTGGAAACGCCTACCTTCTTCTTCATCACTGGACACTTTATTGGAAACGCCTCCTCTTGTGCTTCATCACTGGCCACTTTATTGGAAACGCCCACTCTTGTGCTTCATCTCTGGCCACTTTATTGGAAACACCTCCTCTTGTGCTTCATCACTGGCCACGTCATCGGAGACCTCTCGTCTGAGCAGTGCTTCAGCTGTATAATGGAAGTACGGTGGAGTGAAGATAAGCTGTCTCTCAGAGAGAGCTCCCGTTCCTCCGGCACGTCTGCAGATCGATAAGCTTTGACACGCTGTCAGCGGCGCCAGATGGCCGTGATGGATGGCTGTGTTTGCTTTATTGTCTTTAGCTGCCGCATCCCAAACTTTTTCTCCCCTGGAAGACGCTCCCCAGCCCTCTGCGGGACCGCCGAGCCAAAGGCATCTCTCAGCCCCGTCACGGCGAGTGCTGATGGTTTTTCATCTATGCGATGGAAAAATGTCAGACTTTTATGAGCAGACAGTTCATCCTTCTCACTCCTGATCTTGTGAACTGGAAGCTGTTAAAGGGAATTCGGAGCAGATGATTGGCTCACACTGTTGGGTTTGAGGCGCTGAACTGAACAAATCAAGCGGATAACTGGAATCCCCAAATACCCCCTCGGATCTCCAGGCGAGTCTGGAGGAACCGCTTAAGGTGGAAGATTCCTTCATGTCCCTCATGTATCTTAGGTGGTTGCTAGGGTTTCACAAAGTGGTTCATGGCATTCCAGGTGGTTCCCAGGGTGTTCCTATGTGGACAGCTTCAAACATGAAGACAGCTCCGAACATGAAGACAGCTCCGAACTCAAAGACAGCTCAGATAACAAAGACAGCTCAGAAGACAAAGACAGTTCTGAACATTAAGACAGCTCTAATCATGAAGACATCTCCGAACACGAAGACAACTCAGAAGACGAAGACAGCTCTGAACATTAAGACAGCTCAAAAGACGAAGACAGCTCCGATCATGAAGGCAGCTCCGATCATGAAGGCAGCTCCGATCTTGAAGACAGCTTCAAACACGAAGACAGCTCTGAACATGAAGACAACTCAGAACACAAAGACAACTTAGAAGACGAAGACAGCTCTGAACATTAAGACAGCTCCGAACACAAAGACAGCTCAGAAGACGAAGACAGCTCTGAACATTAAAACAGCTGCCAACGTGACAACAGCTCCAGACAATAAGACAGCTCCAGACAAAAAGACAGCTCCAGACAAAAAGACAGCTCCAGACATTAAGACAGCTCCGAACACAAAGACAGCTCAGAAGACGAAGACAGCTCTGAACATTAAAACAGCTGCCAACGTGACAACAGCTACAGACAATAAAACAGCTCCAGACAAAAAGACAGCTTCAGACATTAAGACAGCTCCAAAACACAAAGACAGCTTAGAAGACGGAGACAGCTCTGAACATTAAAACAGCTGCCAACGTGACAACAGCTCCAGACATTAAGACAGCTCTGAACATTAAGACAGCTCCGAACACAAAGACAGCTCAGAACACAGAGACAGCTCAGAAGACGAAGACAGCTCTGAACATTAAGACAGCTCAGAAGACGAAGACAGCTCTGAACATTAAGACAGCTCCAGACATTAAGACAGCTCCAAACACGAAGACAGCTTAGAAGACGAAGACAGCTCTGAACATTAAGACAGCTCCGAATGTGACAACAGCTCCAGACAATAAGACAGCTCCAGACATTAAGACAGCACCGAACACAAAGACAGCTCAGAACACAGAGACAGCTCTGAACATTAAGACAGCTCCAGACATGAAGACAGCTCTGAACACTCGGACGGCTCAGAAGACGAAGACAGCTCTGAACATTAAGACAGCTCCAGACATGAAGACAGCTCTGAACACTAGGACGGCTCAGAAGACGAAGACAGCTCTGAACATTAAGACAGCTCCAGACATGAAGACAGCTCTGAACACTTGGACGGCTCAGAAGACGAAGACAGCTCTGAACATTAAGACAGCTCCAGACATGAAGACAGCTCTGAACACTAGGACGGCACAGAAGACGAAGACAGCTCTGAACATTAAGACAGCTCCAGACATGAAGACAGCTCTGAACACTTGGACGGCTCTGGACAGTCAGGGATTGTGGAATATCTTGGTGCCCTTTTTCACAGCAAAGCCGCGAAACTTTCTGACGCTAATTCCGGACGCGTCCGTGTTCGGTAATGCCCAGCAGTTCGGGAATGCCGTTTTTCATCCTGGCTGACCCGACGCTGATCTGCAGGCCTTGCAGTATTGTGGGAAAGTGCTGGAAAAGCATCAGCTGGGGACAGAAGGAGAGCTGAACTCGTTCTCGCCGAGCCGAGCGCAGCGCTAATTTGTAATTAGCGTGAGCGCGGTTCTCCCGCAGAGGCCGAGAGTGGTTTGTTTTTGGGGTGAATTATCGCAGGCTCTGCAGGACTGGAGAGGGAGGGAAAGTGGATTGAATCCACAGTGCTTAGATCTGCCCTCTGGACACATGAACACACACACAAACTCTGGCTTGATGAAAATAGAAAAGACTCAAATCCACCCTAAGCTGCTTTGCTAAATCACATTAGCGCGTATTATTTAACCGCAAACACTCCCAGCCTTATCGCCACCCTCTAGATCCAGATGTTGGGAGGAATAACCCCACATTTCTCTCGCTGCACACACACACCGTTTAGGCAAATTTCACCAGCCCTAATGGGCATTCATTTCGCTCCTTCAGCCGGAGAGCGGCGAGGAGGCCTCAGCGCTAATAAACTCGGCTAACCCCGATTCCAACATCAAAGCGGTTTGGCTCACTCGTGGTACGTTTTCAATCAGAAGTACCATAATTAACCACATCACGTTATTAAACACAGCTGCTAGATTTTAGTATTAGGGCCTGTGTGATAAATGCTGAAGGTGCGTTTTCGACTTCGTTAGACTTCGATTAGATTTTATTAGATTTGATCAGATTATCAATTGAGTGCGAATTTAGGGCTAATTTATGTAATTTTACTAATTTACATATGTGTATATATATGTGGCACAGCTTACCTCATTGTTTATAGGGTGTTGCTAGGTGGTTACTATGGTACAGTCATGTGCACACATTACAGTGACTGTAAATAAATAACTTTCCTTTGATCCTTTAAAAAAGGTGTCCAAACTTTTGCATATGCCTCTATTTAAGGTGGCAGCTAGGGTATTCTTAGTTGCTAAGGTATCCCAGGTGTTTGCCATAGTGATCATTTGGTTCCTAGATAGTGGCAAGGCTGGGGTTTCCAATAAAGTGGCCAGTGAGCGGAAGTACTAGGCTGGGGTTTCTAATAAAGTGGCCGGTGAGTGGAGGAAGTACTAGGCTGGGGTTTCTAATAAAGTGGCTGGTGAGTGGAGGAAGTACTAGGCTGGGGTTTCTAATAAAGTGGCCAGTGAGTGGAGGAAGTCCTAGGCTGGGGTTTCTAATAAAGTGGCCGGTGAATGGAGGAAGTGTAGGCTGGGGTTTCTAATAAAGTGGCCGGTGAGTGGAGGAAGTACTAGGCTGGGGTTTCTAATAAAGTGTCCAGTGAGTGGAGGAAGTACTAGGCTGGGGTTTCTAATAAAGTGGCCAGTGAGTGGAGGAAGTCCTAGGCTGGGGTTTCTAATAAAGTGGCCGGTGAGTGGAGGAAGTGTAGGCTGGGGTTTCTAATAAAGTGTCCAGTGAGTGGAGGAAGTACTAGGCTGGGGTTTCTAATAAAGTGTCCAGTGAGTGGAGGAAGTACTAGGCTGGGGTTTCTAATAAAGTGTCCAGTGAGTGGAGGAAGTACTAGGCTGGGGTTTCTAATAAAGTGTCCAGTGAGTGGAGGAAGTACTAGGCTGGGGTTTCTAATAAAGTGGCCAGTGAGCGGAAGTACTAGGCTGGGGTTTCTAATAAAGTGTCCAGTGAGTGGAGGAAGTACTAGGCTGGGGTTTCTAATAAAGTGTCCAGTGAGTGGAGGAAGTACTAGGCTGGGGTTTCTAATAAAGTGTCCAGTGAGTGGAGGAAGTACTAGGCTGGGGTTTCTAATAAAGTGCCCAGTGAGTGGAGGAAGTACTAGGCTGGGGTTTCTAATAAAGTGGCCGGTGAGTGGAGGAAGTGTAGGCTGGGGTTTCTAATAAAGTGGCCGGTGAGTGGAGGAAGTGTAGGCTGGGGTTTCTAATAAAGTGGCCGGTGAGTGGAGGAAGTGTAGGCTGGGGTTTCTAATAAAGTGGCCGGTGAGTGGAGGAAGTGTAGGCTGGGGTTTCTAATAAAGTGGCCGGTGAGTGGAGGAAGTGTAGGCTGGGGTATCTGGGACTTTTTGCATGTCTGAGCTGTTGTCTGAGGATCGGTTGAGAAGAAATGCCGCTGTCTGATGAATGGAGCGATTCGGGTGTCGGGTGAATCTCATCTTGGTGAAGTAATGAACTCTATCGGATTTGATCAGACGTGGCTGGATCTCTGACACAGGCCATCAGTTTCAAAGGAAGTTCCCTCTGTCACGTCTGTCTGCTCCGGCTCCTCTGAAGGTTTCAGCACAGATGAGAAGTCGGTGTGATTTCTGACTCTTTTGATGTCGACTCCTGTCCACACTGAGCTTGATCAAACCCGGCGCTGTCTACCTTCACAGCTGAGGGATGAACAGGACAGCGGCAAAAAAAGAAATATGCTAGCACTGAAACCTGCTTCTGAACAGCCGTGGAGGCAGAACGTCCCCTCACTGTCTCCTCAATCTGCAGGGGCTGTTAGCATCGCTACCGCACCGGCCATCGGCCTTGACCAGCTTCGGTACCACGGCGTTAGCATCGCTACTGCACCGGGCTCGCCCAGCATCGCTACAGCATCCCCCAATGTGAATGCTAGGCTGGGGTTTCTAATAAAGTGGCCAGTGAGTGGAGAAAGTGCTAGGCTGGGGTTTCTAATAAAGTGGCCAGTGAGTGGAGAAAGTGCTAGGCTGGGGTTTCTAATAAAGTGGCCAGTGAGTGGAAGAAGTACTAGGCTGGGGTTTCTAATAAAGTGGCCAGTGAGTAGAGGATGTACTAGGCTGGGGTTTCTAATAAAGTGGCCAGCGTGTGGAAATACAAGGCAGGGGTTTCCAATAAAGTGGTCAGCGTGTGGAAGTATTACACTGGGGTTTCTAATAAAGTGGCCAGTGAGTGGAGAAAGTGCTAGGCTGGGGTTTCTAATAAAGTGGCCAGTGAGTTGAAGTATTAGACTCGGGTTTCCAATAAAGTGGCCAGTGAGTGGATGTATTAGACTGGGGTTTCTAATAAAGTGGCCAGTAAGTGGATGTATTAGACTGGGGTTTCTAATAAAGTGGCCAGTGAGTGGAGAAAGTGCTAGGCTGGGGTTTCTAATAAAGTGGCCAGTGAGTAGAGGAAGTCCTAGGCTGGTGTTTCCAATAAAGTGGCCAGTGAGTGGAGGAAGTCCTAGGCTGGGGTTTCCAATAAAGTGGCCAGTGAGTGGAGAAAGTGCTAGGCTGGGGTTTCTAATAAAGTGGCCAGTGAGTGGAGAAAGTGCTAGACTGGGGTTTCCAATAAAGTGGCCGGTGAGTAAAGGAAGTCCTAGGCTGGTGTTTCCAATAAAGTGGCCAGTGAGTGGAGAAAGTGCTAGGCTGGTGTTTCCAATAAAGTGGCCAGTGAGTGGAGAAAGTGCTAGGCTGGGGTTTCTAATAAAGTGGCCAGTGAGTGGAGAAAGTGCTAGACTGGGGTTTCCAATAAAGTGGCCAGTGAGTAGAGGAAGTCCTAGGCTGGTGTTTCCAATAAAGTGGCCAGTGAGTGGATATATTAGAGTGGTGTTTCCAATAAAGTGGCCAGTGTGTGGAAGTATTAGACTGGTGTTTCCAATAAAGTGGCCAGTGTGTGGAAGTATTAGACTGGTGTTTCCAATAAAGAGGCCAGTGGGTGGAGGAAGCACTAGGAAGCACTCTTCTTCCCAGTAGCAGAACTTTCCACCAGGGTCGCCTCCGTATGGCCGGTCGGGTCACTCTCGCCCAGCCGTGTCCTCGCGCCCCTGTCCACCCCTTTCTGCTCAGAGCGGGTCAGAAATAGCTCTGGAATGGCTGGTTGGCGTGTGATCTATTCTGAGCCGCGCTCTCCGCCGCGCCCGTCCCGTCCCGCCGCGCCCGTCCCGCAGCGGCTCGCTGCTAAATTGTGTTTTGCATGGTTGCATTGCAGAATTGGGTTCTGGGTAAATGTGGGTTCCCTGGTGGGATCGCTATATTGGAGTTAGTATTAATTTTTTTCCCTCTCTCAAACTTTCTTGCTGTTGTTGACACTTTCCGGCAACCCCTCGGCTCAGAGGGAGCGATGCGGTTCAGCCTCTAATTACTAACTATTTTTCTTTCTTTCTTTTTATTTATTTTTTATTTTTTTATTTTTATTTTTTTCAGGGCTCTAATCAAATCACTGCCTTTCATCATATGGTAATATTATGGGTTCAGCTCACAGACACTCAGGCTAGGACAAGGACGTGGTTATAAACGCTGGGTCTCTATTTAAGGTTCTTTATCTGTTCTATTTGATTCCATTTTATTCTGTTTTTTAATTCAATTTAGATTTGATTTTATTCCAGTATGCAGTCGGCTCTCCCTCGTGGATTTGGGTATTTACTCTGCTGCACTTTTTTTAGTACACACACACACACACACACACACACTGTAGCAAGCACTTCACTTATGTGCCGTGTATAAACGAACTGGCCACTTTATCAGAAAAACCTACCTTGTAATTCCAATTACTGGCCAATTTATTAGAAACACCCTTCCTTGTGCTTCATTGCTGGCCACTTTATTAGAAACACCCTACCTAGTGATTCCAATCACTGGCCACTTTATTAGAAACACCCTACCTAGTGATTCCAATCACTGGCCACTTTATTAGAAACACCTGCTTGTGATTCCAATCATTGGCCTCTTTATTAGAAACACCCTTCCTTGTGCTTATTGCTGGCCACTTTATTAGAAACACCTGCCTCGTGATTCCAATCACTGGCCACTTTATCAGAAACACCCTACCTAGTGATTCCAATCACTGGCCACTTTATCAGAAACACCCGACCTTATGCTTCCTTTTATTGGCCACTTTATCAGAAACACCTGCCTCGTGATTCCAATCACTGGCCACTTTATCAGAAACACCCGACCTTATGCTTCCTTTCATTGGCCACTTTATCAGAAACACCTACCTTGTGATTACAATCACTGGCCACTTTATTAGAAACACCTACCTTGTGATTCCAATCACTGGACACTTTATCAGAAACATTTACTCTTGTGCTTCTTCACTGGCCACTTTATTAGAAACACCTACCTTCTGCTTCCTTTCACTGGACACTTTATCAGAAACACCTGTTGCTATGTGGGGTGAAAAAGGGTGAAACTGTTGCTAGAGGGTTGCTATGGTGTCGCCAGGTGGTTCCTATGGTATTCTCGGTGGTTGCTATAGATTGCTAGGTGGTTGCTATGATGTGACTAAGTGATCGCTAGGTGGTCCGCATTAGATTCCAGTGAGTCAGTATGGTGTGGCTTTACTTGGTGGTTGCAGTGGTATCCTAGGTGGTTGCTATGGTATTCTGGGTGTTACTGCTATGGTGTTACTAGGTGGATTCTCACACTTCTTACGTTTCTCAAATCTGAAATAAAATTTAATAAAATGCACAAATAAGTTCTTTATGCTGAAAAATAAAATAATAATAAAATATATCGATAATTAAAGCTTGATAAAACTTTATTACAAAAGCAAAAAAAAAGTTTAGGTTTCATAATAAAACTGATAAAAATGTACAAATATTTTCTGTATATAAGAATTTAAAGATTTTATACAAAAATAAAAATATTTCATTTTTATTTTTATTGAATTAAAAAAAATTGTAATTTTCAAATGCTCACATGAAGAAAAGGGCCTGATGCAAAAGTTTGGGCACCCTCTTATCCTTCAAAGCTACTTTCAGCTACTTTACGTGACACCCATTGCTGACACAGATGTGCAAATGCACACACACAGCTTGTCTAGTCCCTGTAGAGAAGAAGTACTGCCAATAGAATAGGACTCTCTGGAGCAGATTAACATCGTGACCCTATTGGCACCATGCTGCCTAATAATGCCAGGCGTGGGCTAGAGGGGTGTAATAAAGCCCCCCAGCATTGAGGAGCTGTGGAGCAGTGGAGGAACTGTGTTCTCTGGAATGATGGTGGAGGAGCTCCATCCAGTACTTCTGGATGTTATGAGTTGGGGACTAACAGCAATGCTCCTCCAGAGTCTAGTAGAAAGTCTTCTTCTCTGGACAAAAGCAGGATCAGCTCCTTTTAAAACTCTTGATTTCAGAAGAAGCAATGAATGGGCAGGTGTCCCAATACTTTTGTCTAGTCTAGAAGTACACACTTCTTAGCTAATATGCCCATGTAAGGCCTGTATGGGTAGCCTAAGAAGAACCAGAAAGTTTCGTCCATGGGTTCCATGTTGACCCCACATATTGATGCTGACCAAGGTCCCACCAGAGTGGCCCATCTGGCTTGTACACTGCACATGGGGGCCTAGACGGGACCCATGTGAGATTTAGGTGGGCTGTCCAAGTAACAACACATGTTCATGCCCACCTGGAACCCACCTGGAAGCCACCTAGCCCACGATCCACCCAGGCAAGCCCCACATGAGCATGTTGTCACTGAACTAGTCTCGGATATTTCACCAGGGGTGCCCAAACTTTTGCATGCCACTGTATATATATTTATATTTATGTATATTTATATATATGCCAAGTGCGTTCACCGCAGACGACCTCCTAGCTCATGCTGCTTGCAGGTCTACAGCAGGCCTTCCCAATCCCAGCAGTAGAGATGCTGATCTTATCAATGCAAGCGTAGCAAATTCCACACACAGCTCTGGGGACAGCGGTCAGGAAGAACGGGCGAAGTGGAGAGGGTGATGGATGGACTTCCAGTAGCCAGCATGAGGGCGTTCCCAGCTACCAGGGAATCCACAGTGCTCTAGTCTTCATCTGGAGAGAGGAGAACCGGTTAGACCCTGAGCCTCATTATTATTTCACTTTAAACTCACTGATTGGCCACAAAAGTGGGCGGTGTTCTCCATACAGTGTAGGTACTGTGATATACACTGAGGAGGCGGAGCTACAGTATCTCATTAGGGTGAATATATATTAATAATGCTCTAAATGTAGGTATTGTGATATACACTGAGGAGGCGGAGCTACAGTCTCTCATTAGGGTGAATATTAATAATGCTCTAAATGTAGGTATTGTGATATACACTGAGGAGGCGGAGCTACAGTCTCTCATTAGGGTGAATATATATTAATAACGCTCTAAATGTAGGTATTGTGATATACACTGAGGAGGCGGAGCTACAGTCTCTCATTAGGGTGAATATTAATAACGCTCTAAATGTAGGTATTGTGATATACACTGAGGAGGCGGAGCTACAGTCTCTCATTAGGGTGAATATTAATAACGCTCTAAATGTAGGTATTGTGATATACACTGAGGAGGCGGAGCTACAGTCTCTCATTAGGGTGAATATATATTAATAACGCTCTAAATGTAGGTATTGTGATATACACTGAGGAGGCGGAGCTAGGGCCTCTCCTTAGGGTGAATATTAATACACTGAGGTGAGAACCTTCATCTGAGCTTTCCTGTTGCTGGGGGTCGGGGTTCAGCACTATGTCCTCAGGGTCTTTGGGCTCCTGGGTGCGGTATGTTCCTCTGTGGTGGAACATGCGGCGGAACAGCACCACACCCAACAACAAGAGAATCAGCACCACAGATACACACACACCTGCCAAACAGCAAACACATAACACACACACACACACACACACACACACAGTAGAAGAATTAATAACTTTCTTCAATTTGTTGCATATAAAACTGCTTATAAAATTTTATTTTATTATTTACATTATTTATTTATTTTACTTACTGAATTTTTACTGATAGAAATATAACTCTTGTATGTTAAAAAAATAGTACTGCTTAAATATGTAAATGAAATTATTTCACCAAAAAAAAGTTGTACTTTGAGGAATGAATTGTCGTAATAAAACCAAAATTGTGTCATAAAACTGTAAAATAAACCCACATCAAATGTTTTGTTCATTTTCATTTATATTTATATATATACAACACTATATTTCATAAAATATTATTAATTGATTGTAATATTTATTTAAATATTAACATAAACATATTTCGCATATTTTCTACATGTCAATTTAATAGAAACATAATTTTAACTTTAATTTGAAATAGAAAAATAATAATCCTGAGCAAAACCAAATCTGATTTGCTATTTCTGATTTCTGATGAATAGAAAGCAAATAAAATAAAATAAATTCAAAATTAATAGTATTATATTATTGACATATTTCAATTCAGTTTTTAATTTTAAATGGAAAAATAATAATCCTGAGCAAAAAGAAAAAAAAATCAGTTGTTATTTTTGATTTCTGATGTATAGAAAACAAATAAAATAAATAAATTCAAAATGAATAGTATTATATTATTGACATATTTAAATTCAGTTAAAGAGAAATAAACTAATATTAATTTCAATAAATGTAATTAGTAAAGTTTTACCTTTACCTTTACCTTTACTAAAATAAATCTTATATAATATATTTTTGCAATAAAATTTGTTTAAAATAAAAAACTATTTTATTTGTTTTTATTTTTTCTGCTACAATATCAAACATCTTAAATAGCTGTTATACTCTCTTACCCAGAATGATGGAAATCATCAGCTCCTGCTCTCTCTCTTGAACCGCTGAAACACAACATTCAGACTTCAGCCGACAAATAAACACTAGGACATGTGGTACACTGGAGTCCATCTACAGGTTCTAGATACATCACTGGTTCTAGATACTGAGTGTGAGTGGTATTTTGTGAGAATGTGGATGCAGGGCACTAGGACCTGGGGGAGGTGCTGCTAGTGCTGCTGCTTCTGCTCTAATCTAGGGGCCTTTCTCTTTGTCCAGGAGGAGCACGCCTCCAAAGCCCCCTAGTTAGGCTTAGCCCACGCGCATAAACGGCTATTTATGCCCCCTGGTGGCGGGACCTGGTTACGATCTTTGGAAAGCTTAGGAATGGAGTTCGGGTTTAAAGGAGCTGTATGCGATCTCAATCCAGTACGCCAACGTGAAAGTCAGCGGCTGTGTCCTCGCGGTTCGCTAGCTCTGTGCTAGCTTTGCGCTCTGTACATGGGAAACAACTCACGTGCTGCTCCAATGGGATGATTGATGACATCACCGACCTCTGTAGTAGTAAAGATGGAGTCTGCGAATGAGAAACCGTGTCAGAATTCCTTTTTCCCGCCTGTATCGTGCTTCATCACTGGCCACTTTATTAGAAACACCCACTCTTGTGCTCCATTACTGGCCACTTTATTGGAAACACCTACGCTTGTGCTCCATCACTGGCCACTGTATTGGAAACACCTACTCTTGTGGTTCATCATTGGCCACTTTATCAGAAACGCCTACTCTTGTGGTTCATCATTGGCCACTTTATCAGAAACGCCTACTCTTGTGCTTCATCATTGGCCACTTTATTAGAAACACCTACTCTTGTGCTTCATCTCTGGCCACTTTATTAGAAACACCTACTCTTGTGCTTCATCTCTGGCCACTTTATTGGAAACACCTACTCTTGTGCTTCATCACTGGCCACTTTATTGGAAACACCTACTCTTGTGGTTCATCATTGGCCACTTTATCAGAAACGCCTACTCTTGTGGTTCATCATTGGCCACTTTATCAGAAACGCCTACTCTTGTGCTTCATCATTGGCCACTTTATTAGAAACACCTACTCTTGTGCTTCATCTCTGGCCACTTTATTAGAAACACCTACTCTTGTGCTTCATCTCTGGCCACTTTATTGGAAACACCTACTCTTGTGCTTCATCACTGGCCACTTTATTGGAAACACCTACTCTTGGGCTTCATCACTGGCCACTTTATTGGAAACACCTACTTTTGTGCTTCCTTACTGGTCACTTTATTAGAAAGCCCAGGTAATTCTTACCCTGACCCTCAGAAGTGTGTGTGTGTGTGTGTGTGTGTGTGTGTGTGTGTGGATACTAACCTGGGTAATAAGTGTTGTGTTCAGATGCTGATCCAGGAGGAACTTCGGCTGCAAAAAATATAGAAAACAAAGTTCATTAGAGGCAGAATTCAACCACACAAATAAACATTATATCTGATCTAGTCTGATCATCTTTTATAACAATGATGCATTTCATGTAGCCTGATGATCCTCTAATGAAGACAAGTCTGATCTAGTCAGTTCATCTTCGAAAGAATGATCTTATGTAGTCTGATCATCTTATAACAAAGACAGATCTGATCTAGTCTGATCATGTTTTAATAACAAAGACATCTGACCTAGTCTGATCATCTTTTTAAAACAAAGACAGATCTGATCTAGTCCAAAAGCCAGCCTCAGAAGAGGGTGATCTGTTTGGTTAAAGCCACACTTCATTATTTACGTGTTTTCTGTTTCTGTCTGATAGATCGGACCGGCTCTAACCTGGGTAATAAGTCCTGTGTTCAAATCCTGGTCCAGGAGTCACTAAAAATATAGAAGACAAAGTTCATTAGGGGCAGAATTCAACCACACAAATAAACATTATATCTGATCTAGTCTGATCATCTTTTATAACAATGATGCATTTCATGTAGCCAGATGATCTTCTAATGAAGACATGTCTGATCTAGTCAGTTCATCTTCTAATATGAAAGAATGATCTTATGTAGTCGATGTAGTATGTAGTAGATCATTTTTCTAAAACAAAGACAGATCTGATCTAGTCTGATCATGTTTCTAAAACAAAGACAGATCTTGTCTAGTCTGATCATGTTTTTCAAACAAAGACAGATCTGATCTAGTCTGATCATGTTTCTAAAACAAAGACAGATCTGATCTAGTTTGATCATGTTTTTCAAACAAAGACAGATCTGATCTAGTCTGATCATGTTTCTAAAACAAAGACAGATCTTGTCTAGTCTGATCATGTTTTTCAAACAAAGACAGATCTGATCTAGTCTGATCATGTTTCTAAAACAAAGACAGATCTGATCTAGTCTGATCATGTTTTTCAAACAAAGACAGATCTGATCTAGTCTGATCATGTTTCTAAAACAAAGACAGATCTGATCTAGTCTGATCATGTTTTTCAAACAAAGACAGATCTGATCTAGTCTGATCATGTTTTTCAAACAAAGACAGATCTGATCTAGTCTGATCATGTTTTTAGAACAGATCTGATCTAGTCTGATCATGTTTTTCAAACAAAGACAGATCTGATCTAGTCTTATCATCTTTTTAAAACAAAGACATATCTGATTTAGTCTGATCATGTTTTTAGAACAGATCTGATCTGGTCTGATCGTCTTTTAAAAACCAAGACAGATCTGATCTAGTTTGATCATGTTTTTCAAACAAAGACAGATCTGATCTAGTCTGATCATGTTTCTAAAACAAAGACAGATCTTGTCTAGTCTGATCATGTTTTTCAAACAAAGACAGATCTGATCTAGTCTGATCATGTTTCTAAAACAAAGACAGATCTGATCTAGTCTGATCATGTTTTTCAAACAAAGACAGATCTGATCTAGTCTGATCATGTTTTTCAAACAAAGACAGATCTGATCTAGTCTGATCATGTTTTTAGAACAGATCTGATCTAGTCTGATCATGTTTTTCAAACAAAGACAGATCTGATCTAGTCTTATCATCTTTTTAAAACAAAGACATATCTGATTTAGTCTGATCATGTTTTTAGAACAGATCTGATCTGGTCTGATCGTCTTTTAAAAACCAAGACAGATCTGATCTAGTCTGATCATGTTTTTCAAACAAAGACAGATCTGATCTAGTCTGATCATGTTTTTGATCTAGTCCAAAAGCCAGCCTCAGAAGAGGGTGGTCTGTTTGGTTAAAGCCACACTTCATTATTTACGTGTTTTCTGTTTCTGTCTGATAGATCGGACCGGCTCTAACCTGGGTAATAAGTCCTGTGTTCAAATCCTGGTCCAGGAGTCACTAAAAATATAGAAGACAAAGTTCATTAGGGGCAGAATTCAACCACACAAATAAACATTATATCTGATCTAGTCTGATCATCTTTTATAACAATGAAGCATTTCATGTAGCCAGATGATCCTCTAATGAAGACAAGTCTGATCTAGTCAGTTCATCTTCTAATATGAAAGAATGATCTTATGTAGTAGATGTAGTATGTAGTAGATCATTTTTCTAAAACAAAGACAGATCTGATCTAGTCTGATCATGTTTTTCAAACAAAGACAGATCTGATCTAGTCTGATCATGTTTTTAGAACAGATCTGATCTAGTCTGATCATGTTTTTCAAACAAAGACAGATCTGATCTAGTCTTATCATCTTTTTAAAACAAAGACAGATCTGATCTAGTCTTATCATCTTTTTAAAACAAAGACATATCTGATTTAGTCTGATCATGTTTTTAGAACAGATCTGATCTGGTCTGATCGTCTTTTAAAAACCAAGACAGATCTGATCTAGTCTGATCATGTTTTTCAAACAAAGACAGATCTGATCTAGTCTGATCATGTTTTTAGAACAGATCTGATCTGGTCTGATCATCTTTTAAGAACCAAGACAGATCTGATCTAGTCTGATCATGTTTTTAGAACAGATCTGATCTGGTCTGATCGTCTTTTAAAAACCAAGACAGATCTGATCTAGTCTGATCATGTTTTTCAAACAAAGACAGATCTGATCTAGTCTGATCATGTTTTTAGAACAGATCTGATCTGGTCTGATCATCTTTTAAGAACCAAGACAGATCTGATCTAGTCTGATCATCTTTTTAGAACAAAGACAGATCTGATCTTGTCCAAAAGCCAGCATCAGAAGAGGGTGGTATGTTGGGTTTAAGACACACTTCATTATTTATGTGTTTTCTGTTTCTGTCCGACAGATCGGACCGGCTCTGGAGCCGAGCTTCCCGTTTCCGCTCGGATCGGTTCTTACATAAGATTTGAAATGGAAAGAAAACACATTTTTTATTTATCGCGAGGAACCGAGGGCTGTCGGGCGGGAGGTGGAGGAGGCAGGATGGGAGTGCCATTACACACACACACACACACACACACACACACACTGCAGTGCACTCGGTCACATCCTGGCCCACGTTGAGAACCACACATATGAAGCACTTTATCCCTTCATATAATATACACACTGCATGTCCAAAAGTGTGTGGACACCCCTTCTAATGAATGCATTTAGCTGCATTAAGTTGCACCCATTGCTGACACAGGTGTGCAAATGCACACATGAAGGTGAGGAAGTGTCCCAATACTTTTGTCCATATAACAAGTGATATGTAAATGAGCTCTGATTGCCTGCCCTGGATTGTTTATATATTCTATAATTGTTTATATATATTCTTATTACTACTGCTAATACTAATAATATTAATAAACAAAAATATTTTAAAATAATAATTAATCAAATAAATACTACTACTGATAACTGTTTACATATTATTATTATTATTATTATTATTATTATTATTACTATTATTATTATTGCTACTATTACCACCACAACTACTAAACTACTATTGTTTAGTAATAGTAATAGACAAAGAATGATAATTAATAATAATTAATAAAATACATTTTACTGCTGATAATAATAGTAATTGTTTATATATTCTTATTACTATTACTACTACTACTAATCAACAAAAATAATAATGAATAATAATTAATACATAAACAATACTACTGATAGTAATAATTGTTTTTATATTAGTATTATTGTTATTAGTTTTTGTTATTGTTATTATTATTACTAGTACTACTGCTACCACTGCTAATAAAATAATACTAATAAACAATAAACAATTAATAATTATTAGTAAAATATATTCTACTACTGATAATAACAACTGTTTATAGATTATTATTATTACTTTTACTACTACTACTAATGATAATAATAATACTAATAAACAAAATAAGAATTAATAAAATAAATACTACTACTGATAATATACAAATTTGTTTATATATTCTTATTACTACTACTACTAATACTAATAATACTAATAAACTAAAAATATATATTTTAAAATAATTATTATTACAATAAATACTACTACTGATAATAACAACTGTTTATATGTTATTATTATTATTATTATTATTATTATTATTATTAACACTACTACAGTTGCCCTTATCTTATTGTTTTTGTACAGTGTTTATTAAGCACCTATACTGTGTCTGTGTGTGTATAGGTGTGTGTGTATAGGTGTGTGTGTGTGTGTGTGTGTGTTTGTAGCAGGGTATGTTTCATGTTTAGTGCTTCACAGTGTCTGTGTGCTGTAGTGGTTTAGCACTACATCAGTGTGAGTGTGTGAATAATGCACCTGTTTGGGATAATTGTGGCGTTTACTGCCTCGGTGTGTGTAATTTAAAACCGATCACAGCAGGAGAGCTAAAACAAACACACACACACACACACACACACACACACACACACACACACACACACACCAACCGCTGACTGAAGGCAAGCAGCGCGACAGCAAGGAGAAGCAGCGATTCACTTTAAAGGTGACAGAAAAGCTGCATAAATCAGAGCTGGGGACGTAAACAGTCACCTTACCCAGTGAATGGAAGCAGGTCGGTCGCCATGACGACAACACAGATACAGCCCATAGTTTATCTCCTATCCAGAGTTTTATATGGAATGATGATGAAGATGATGATGATGATGAAGGTAAAATAGTGAATAGAGAATCTGAACTAATGCAGTTTTCTTTAGGGACTACTTTCTGTAGCTGCACTACACCCTGCAGCATGTATCCCTCCACCATTTTAATGATCTGGTTCTAAAAGCAGGTTCTAGAGCCGAACTCTTCTCAGAACTCTGGTAGAACCGTGTCTCAGGCATCAGGCAGCGTCTTCATCACCATTAGGTGAAGAACTTTCTGTGAGGAGCTTTTATTATTAGAGCTTCAGACGTCTGCTTCCCTTCACCTCCACTGTAGAACTCCAGCTCTGACTGGGGGAGGTTATCTAGAACCGAGCGTTCCACACCACCAGTTGGGTCACGTCTGAACTGTTTATGCTGAGGATTGTGAATGCTGAGGCCTACGCTTCTCTGGTTTGAGGTGGAGTTGGGAGTGTGCTGAAATCTCAGACGGTTGTAAAATTATTAAAGTTTGCGGACGCCCGGCGTTTGACCTTAACCCTAGCTTCAGGCTGCCAGGTCCTAACACCCTGCTCTCCAGCTGTCAGACTCAGAGCTCTTCACGAGCTGATGTGGATGCATTTCTACCTGCATCAGCTTCCAGGCAGAATGCCTGTACAGGCCCGGGATACGGCGGGAGTCGGGAGTGTTTTGGAGGGTGGGGAGTGTGGAGCAGATGGAGCCAGAGGCGGGCTGATTATTTTTAAAACTGGTCAATTAATAATGAGGCACGGTGGGCATGTGAAGTGAGACGATGTGGCAGAAAAGAGCCGCTGACCTGCTCGCACACCTCAAAGTCACCTGCCAAAGTCACTTTACACACCCGCCTTCAAGGTGGAGGAGCCTCCAACTCCAGCTGAACCTACAGCGGTTCTCATCCATTTCACCGGAGCCCAGAATATATACAACTGCATACTGGATATTAATGATATTAGAACTTCATACTGGACATTAATGATATTAGAACTTCATACTGGATACTAATGATATTAGAACTTCATACTGGATATTAATGTTATTAGAGCTTCATACTGGATATTAATGATATTAGAACTTCATACTGGATATTAATGATATTAGAGCTTCATACTGGATATTAATGATATTAGAACTTCATACTGGATATTAATGTTATTAGAGCTTCATACTGGATATTAATGATATTAGAACTTCATAATGGATATTAATGTTATTAGAGCTTCATACTGGATATTAATGATATTAGAACTTCATACTGGATATTAATGATATTAGAACTTCATTCTGGATATTAATGTTATTAGAGCTTCATACTGGATTTTAAAGTTATTAGAGCTTCATTCTGGATATTAATGATATTAGAGCTTCATACTGGATATTAATGATATTAGAACTTCATTCTGGATATTAATGTTATTAGAGCTTCATACTGGATATTAATGATATTAGAACTTCATACTGGATATTAATGTTATTAGAGCTTCATACTGGATATTAATGATATTAGAACTTCATACTGGATATTAATGATATTAGAACTTCATTCTGGATATTAATGTTATTAGAGCTTCATACTGGATTTTAAAGTTATTAGAGCTTCATTCTGGATATTAATGATATTAGAGCTTCATACTGGATATTAATGATATTAGAACTTCATTCTGGATATTAATGTTATTAGAGCTTCATACTGGATATTAATGATATTAGAACTTCATACTGGATATTAATGTTATTAGAGCTTCATACTGGATATTAATGATATTAGAACTTCATACTGGATATTAATGTTATTAGAGCTTCATACTGGATTTTAAAGTTATTAGAGCTTCATTCTGGATATTAATGCTATTAGAGCTTCATACTGGATATTAATGATATTAGAGCTTCATACTGGATATTAATGTTATTAGAACTTCATACTGGATATTAATGATATTAGAACTTCATACTGGATATTAATGATATTAGAGCTTCATATTGGATATTAATGTTATTAGAGCTTCATACTGGATTCATTTTTGAAACATCAAAAAGCAGAGTGAAAGCACAATAAAGTGGCCAGTGATGAAGCACAATGTAGGTGTTTCTAATAAAGTGGCCAGTATGATGTAGGTGTTTGTTGTCTTGTTCAATTTGGGAACTGTCTTACTGGTGTATGTTTGTGGTGTGTGTGAACCAGCCTGCAGTGGTACAGTTCTGCTCTCCAGAGATGCCTGTAGCTGTGTGTGTGTGTGTGTGTGTGTGTGTGTGTGAATGCTGAATGAAATTAGTTTTTCCTCGCAGGGCCGGCGGCTGTGTGAGAGGAAACACAGCGCTGTGGCTGATAAGCATGTGTTCTCTCGATGCTCTCCGGAGACCCGGCACACGGGAACCTCTCAGCCCAGCCGTAAGTCTGGTGAACGTCTCCGGGGGGCTCAGGAGAGCCGCGCTGGAATAATGAAGGAGGGAGCGGAGGCGGAGGTGTGTTTTCTCTGCGGTGGATTCCTGCAGGGCTGAGGCTTCACACTGAACACTGCGTGACTCCTGCGTCTCCTCTCAGTCTACCTTCTAAAGCCTTCACGCCTACACTGGCCACTTTATTAGAAACCCCTACCTTGTGCTTGCTCGTTGGCCACTTTAATGGAAACACCTACCCTGAGCTTTCACTCACAGGCCAGTTTATTGGAAACACCCACCTCATGCCTGTACTCACTGGCCACTTTATTGGAAACACCTATTCTATGATTCCACTCATTGGCCACTTTATTGGAAACACCTATGTTGTGCGTCCACTCATTGGCCACTTTAATGGAAACACCTACAATGAGCCTCCTCATTGGCCACTTTATTGGAAACACCTACATTGTGCGTCCACTCACTGGCCACTTTATTGGAAACACCTACATTGTGCCTTCTCTCATTGGCCACTATATTGGAAACACCTACATTGTGCTTACTCATTGGCCACTTTGTTGGAAACACCTTTCTCATGCTTCCACAGAGGTCGGTAAGGTCGTCCGAACTGAGAGGAGCGTTCTGCTCTCAGACGGTCAGTGTTTCACCCTAGAGACACTGTCCACTGCAGCTATGGACACAAAGGCTGTAGTGACATCAGCGTCTGTCCTATAACGGACACACACACACTCACACACTCAGACACACACACTCACACACACACACACACACACACACACACACACACACACAGCCCTGCATTTTAGCTCTAAATAGCTTTCCTCCTGTTGGTTCTGCTGGTCCACCTGGACCCGGAACCAGACATCATTACAGTCAATCAGAATTAGAAGGTGTCTTCATACAGTCAGTGTCTCTCCCCCTTTCTCTCTCTCTCTCTCTCTCTCTCTCTCTCAGTGTCTCTCCCCCTTTCTCTCTCTCTCTCTCTCTCTCAGTCTCTCTCTCTCTATCTCCCAGTGTCTCTCTCTCTGTCTCTCTCTCTCTCTCAGTCTCTCTCTCTCTCAGTCTCTCTCTCTCTATCTCCCAGTTACTCTCTCTCTCTCTGTCTCTCTCTCTCTCTCTCTCTCTCTCTCAGTCTCTCTCTCTCTCTCTCAGTCTCTCTCTCTCTCCCAGTGTCTCTCTCTCTCTGTCTCTCTCTCCCAGTGTCTCTCTCTCTCTCTCAGTCTCTCTCTCTCTCTCCCAGTGTCTCTCTCTCTCTTTCCCAGTGTCTCTCTCTCTGTCTCTCTCTCTCTCTGTCTCTCTCTCTCTCTCCCAGTGTCTCTCTCTCTCTTTCCCAGTGTCTCTCTCTCTCTTTCCCAGTGTCTCTCTCTCTCTGTCTCTCTCTCCCAGTGTCTCTCTCTCTCTCTCTCTCTCCCAGTGTCTCTCTCTCTCTCTCTCTCTCTCTCTCTCTCTCTCTCTCTCAGGGTCTCTCTCTCTCTCTCTCTCTCTCCCAGTGTCTCTCTCTCTCTGTCTCTCTCTCTCTCTCCCAGTGTCTCTCTCGCTCTCTCTCTCTCCCAGTGTCTCTCTCTCTCTCTCTCTCTCCCAGTGTCTCTCTCGCTCTCTCTCTCTCCCAGTGTCTCTCTCTCTCTCTCTCTCTCTCAGGGTCTCTCTCCCGTTGGAAATAAAAAAACAGTCTGTGGTTCTTTAATCTTCACTCTGATAACAACTGAACTTAATAAACACACACAGACACACACACACACACACACACACACACAGACAGACAGTGTGTGTGTGTTAGTGTGTGTGTGTGCGCGTGTGTGTCAGGCTGTTATCTGTGTGTAAGAAGCACAGTTACTCTGACAGAGAGCGATAAACACACACACACACACACACTCTCACACACACACACACACCCAGACACATTCTTCTGTTGCCCAGTTTCTCTCCCTCTACAGAGTTTACTACTATCTCTCTCTCTCTCTTTCTCTCTCTCTCTCTCTCTCTCTTTCTCTCTCTCTCTCTCTCTCTCTCTCTCTCTCCTCCAATCTGTCCACTCCTCCCGCCCACCTCCACAGACAGCCCCCCTCCCCCTCGCCCCTCGCCCTCCCCGGGGGTGTGGTGGAGTGGTGTAGGTGCGAGGAGTGTGTGAAAGTGTGATCTTGTTCTCGTTAGGTGAGAGAACGTGTCGACAGGAGAGAGAGAAATACTAACACACACCTGGGAGCTCTCTCTCTCTCTCGCGCTCTCTCTCTCTGTCTCTCGCTCCCCGAGGAGCCGACTCGTGTTATCGCTACTCTGCGTATCCCATAATGCTCAGGGAAAGGTGTGAATGGGGCTTTTCACTGCGTCGCCGCTCGACCTTTCGTATCCTTCAGCCTCGCGCCGCTCAGATCTCCTCGCACGACTCAGCGACTTCACCACCTTCCTGACCTTCGCTTAGCCGAGCGACGCCGAGACACCAGGCAAGCTAACGAGCACCCGCGCCCGGGGACTACCCAAAGTGCTCCAAGGAGGACAGCCGGAGAACCGGCCACAGGGTCAAGGGCACTCCCGGAGGTCACTCCCGCCCATCTCACAACTTACAGGACTTGGGTTCTGGGATCTGCTGCTAACGCTAGCCTTGGCGCGACACACCACAGAGGCCTCAGAGCTCTCAAGAACCTCAAACCAATCAAGAACCACCAGCAACACCCAACCAACCTGGAGAAGATCTGCAGGAAGAACGGGTAGACGTCCCTCCCGGACAGCTCCCGCCCTGAGAGCTTTGGCGTCCTAACTGAATTAGGTGTCCGTTGTAACAGTGCTAAGCTAATGTCGCTACACACCCGATTAGCCGTGTGTTGTCCCCATAGCTCACGTCTACCTGACAAATATCACTCTCTCCGTTAAATACCACCCCCGTTTTGGCCGTGACCTTCAGCGCGAAGCGTGAGGAGACCTGATCCGCTTTACCGAGCTGTGTTAAATGTCAGATTTTCTGTCCGATATTATATCCACTCTCCTGGACGTCTACTCGACATCCCTGCGCAAACAAAGCAGCGCTCGGACGGACGGCGCGTGGCGTTAGGCCTCGCCGGAGTTCTCTGAATTTTGGAGGTCACTGAGGAGTTAAACTAGGAAGATGTACAGATCAGGAAATCATGCTATAAAAGGACAAAAGTATTGGGACATCTAAACAGGAGTTGCTCCTCTTTTGCAGCTCTAACACACACAACCTGTCTGGTCCCTTTAGAGAGGTACTGCCAAAAGAATAGGACTCTCTGGAGCAGATAAAGCTGATGACCCTATTGGCTCCATGCTGCCTCATGATGCCAGGTGTGGGCTAGAGGGGTATAAAGCCCCCCAGCATTGAGGAGCTGTGGAGCAGTGGAAGAAGAACTGTGTTCTCTGGAATGATAATGGTGGTGGAGCTCCATCCAGTACTTTTGATTGGGTGAAATCCGTCTCGGTCCATATATCGGTGCCGTTCACCGGACCTTCTCGGACTTCCCTTGGAAACAATGTCCATAGCAACCACCGTAGAAACCATCCCCTCAGAGCAATCCCATAATGCCCTCTTTCCCCTTCCTACACAGGCCGGGAGCTAGTGTGTGTAGAGATGAGTGGAAGTGTAATTAATTTAGCTGTAATTGATTTACCTGCGGCCCACCGTCCGCGCCAGGCAAAGAGGGTCCTGCCCCACAGGTGCGGAAGGACAAATTAGCCGCCGCATGCCGAGCGGGTTGGAGGGGGAAATTCACTTGTGCTTAATCATTAGCGGAGCGGCGCGCTCGCAACTCGGCAGCGAGTGGTTCCGCAAGCCCTGAGGGCTGAGCTGGACGAGCTGAAAACCTAACCGGCGCGTATTCCGCAGCCAAGTGCTCTAATTGATCACGGCCTGTAGTCCCGCTGAGCTTCTACGTAGGCAGCATTTCCCTGTCCCGCAGAAGCCATCTCTTTACACTATTTTGGAACATTGCTGTGAATATTCAATGATTTGATGCTACTCAGCCACACGAGAACATCTCTGAAGTCAGGTTCTGGTGCAATTCGGTCAAAAGTCACCTTCAAATACACTACATGTCCAAAAGTTGGTGGGCGTCCTCTTGCTATATACCCTTGATTTGGGTTGAAACGATGAATAAGCAGGTGTCCTGATATTTTTGTCCATATCGAGTAGGTTGTAGTTTGGTACTTTTGTCTTGGTCTTTGGAATTTGGGACTCTTGGCCACTGTTCTCAGCCTTGACTCGCATTCCTGGTCTCAGTCTTAACTTGGTCCCACCAACTTCTGGTCTCTGTCTTGTCTCAGTCTCACCCGGTCTTGGTCTTGACTCTGTCTTGCCCACTCTTGGCCCTGGTCTTGACTTTGTCTCACAAAACTCTGATCTCTGGCTTGTCTCAGTCTCACCTGGTCTTGGTCTTGGTCTTGACTCTGTCTCACCCACTCTTGGTCTTGGTCTTGACTCTGTTTTGCCCAAATCTGGTCTCTGGCTTGTTTCATTCTCACCTGGTCTTGGTCTTGGTCTTAACTTGGTCTTACCAACTTCTGGTCTCTGTCTTGTCTCAGTCTCACCTGGTCTTGGTCTTGACTCTGTCTTGCCCACTCTTGGTCTTGACTTTGTCTCACAAGACTCTGGTCTCTGGCTTGTCTCAGTCTAACCTGGTCTTGGTCTTGACTCGGTCTCACCCACTCTTAGTCTTGGTCTTGACTTGGTCTCACCCACTCTTGGTCTTGACTCTGTTTTGCCCAACTCTGGTCTCTGTCTTGTCTCAGTCTCACCTGGTCTTGACTCAGACTCGCCCACTCTTGGTCTTGGTCTTGACTTGGTCTAACAAAACTCTGGTCTCTGTCTTGTCTCAGTCTCACCTGGTCTTGGTCTTAACTTGGTCTCACTAAACTCTGGTCTCTGGCTTGTCTCAGTCTCACCTGGTCTTGGTCTTAACTTGGTCCCACCAAACTCTGCTCTCTGTCTTGTCTCAGTCTCACCTGGTCTTGGTCTTGGCTCGGTCTCACCCAACTCTGGTCTCTGTCTTGTCTTAGTCTCACCTGGTCTTGGTCTTGGTCTTGGCTCTGTCTCACCCAACTCTGGTCTCTGTCTTGTCTCAGTCTCACCTGGTCTTTGTCTCGGTCCTGACTCAGTCTTGTCCACTTCTAGTCTTTGTCTTGTCTCAGTCTTATTCACTCCTGGTCTTGGTCTTGACTCAGTCTCGCTCACTCTTGGTTACGGTCTTGACTTGGTCTCAACCACTTTTGGTCTCTGTCTCATCCGGCCCTAGTCTCAGTCTTGACTCGATGTCCTTTGATCTTAGGCATTCAGATTACAGCCACTCTTTCACACTCTGCTTCTATAGGTTCAGGGAAGCAGCTACACAAAGGGAGGAAGTGATCTACTCCTCTATGAACCAAATCATCACTGTTCCGACGAAACCTCATATTTCCTCTACTTTCTAGGAGAAGCAAGTCGACCTTCTTAACTTTAATGTACTGTTCTATAAATAGATTTTGTTCCAAGCAATTCCGGATCGTTCTATTGGCCTATTCATCAGGAAGAGCAGCTGGCAAGGCACTGGCAATGAAACGCTTGGCAGATTTTAATGGTTCTTCCTTTTGAACACAGGTAGAACCAACTTTTCTTCAATACGTCTGGCCTTGTTTGTATTTATAGCCATGTTTACAGTCTTTCCCAGTCCGGTCGTGTGCAAATCCATAGACGAAATAGGGAAACAGAATGGGGAAATTAAAAAAGATTGTGAGATATAATTGACCTAGGCGGTTTTGAGACTAGGCCTCATCACCATGACAAAAAAAAGGATGCAGGAACTTTCTGGTCCACTTTCTTGGGCCTAGTCTTGAGCTAAATTGCAATGCCAATGGTCATTCATCACGATTAACTATGCTTGTTTTTCTAGGCTTACACTTAATGTGGTCTGGGAAGCAGGCCCATGCTTAAACCCATTTGTCTATGCTGCAGCAGTCAAGCTAATGAAAAACGAAGTGTGCGGCCTATAGCGAAGACTGGAATCTTTGAGTTATTATGGCATGAGGCCAGTGGAGCTGAGTCAGTTACACATGAATAAAACACGATAAAGCACAATTAAAACCAAGAGCATGTAAACAAATGTGGCTTCAGCTATGGCTAACAGGCTGTCGGGTGAACAGGTGAACATGCTAACAGCTCCAAACACCACAGAACACTAAATTTTTATTGACACCTTTATCCATTGAAGCTGAAACTGAGCCTCGACTGCACTGTGTGGAACTCATGGCCTGATGTTAGCTCAGCTAGCATCAGCTTAGCAAGCTGGCTACAGCCCCCCCAAAAATATTTGAGCTACAAGGTGTGTCCTCAGAATCTTTCTCCTATCTGGTCTCCCGCCACTGTATGGCACATTTGGGTTGCTGTTAGCTTAGCTAGCATTAGCTCAGCTAGCTGGCGGATGCTCCAAGCACTAAAGAGCACATATGCCTTAGTCTTAGTGCTTGTTGGTCAAGCAAGTTAAGGTGGTAGGGTATTGGTTTAGATGATCTATCAGCATGATCAATGTAACCAAGCTAGACAACCAGTATGACCAAGCTTGACCATACTGGTTGACCAGCAAGACCAAGAGCGATTTCATAAACCATCATAAACCAGCTAAGACCATTTTGGAATTCATGCTGGTTTGCATATTTTTTAAAGAAGAAAACATTTTAAATCTGTTACAATGGTGGAGGGATACATGCTGTTTTTAGGGTGTAGTGTGGCAAAAAGTAGCCCCTACACCAAACTGTATTAGTTGAGATTCTCCACTATTTTACCATCATCATCATCATTTCATATAAAACTCAGAAGGCTCGTGTAGCTGCACTGGTGGGTTTGGATAGGAAATAAATTATAGGCTGTATCTGTCTTGTAGTCATGGCGACCGATGCCTGCTTCCATTCACCTCCACTGTAAAGAAACCAAAGTGGATCAGTTTCTCTACAGTGAAGCTCAGTTTCACACCGAACCCCCCGACTCTGAATAAACTCTTCTCACAGACTGAGCAATGCAGCAAGTTTGGAAATTTGGTGACACCAGCCTTCAGTCACACCTCAAACAACGTCTACTGTAATGAGTACAAAACAAAATGTCTGATTCAGGTCTAATGCTTGAGATTAGACCTGAGCTCAGAGTAGAAGCTTAGATGAGTTCCTCCACAAACATAAATGATCAAATAAGGAGAATCAGGAGAAAGACGTCAGACAGCGTCGGACACTTACACAGTGAGGATATCGTAGTCGTAACATGCATGGTTCTGCTGGATTAGGAGACTGCCGCCGGCGGGTGAACTGTAGAGGTTAGAACTGTGGTTCTGTTACTGATACGCTAACTGAAGGCCCTGTGGCAAGGGGCGGGGCTTAACTTCAGCACACGACACCACTGGCTGAGATGGAGATACTCTTCAAGTGTAAAAAGTCTCTGATTGGTGGAGCAGAGAAGCACACTCCATGTTTGCAGGGTGTGACCGGACTGATGAGACACAGACCACTGCACACACTTATCAGCTATAAACACACACGCAACACACACACACACAGACACGCACAAACACACACACAGTCGCATGCATGAATAAACACAGCTGTATTCTAGCTAACGCCCTCTACTCTTTTTCATTCTTTCAAATGTCCTTACTTGTTTATATTTCATTCTCTCGGTCTAAATTCTGTATCCACTGTGAATTATTCAGTATCTTAGGAATTTGTCTGTATCCACTGTGAATTATTCAGTATCTTAGGAATTTGTCTGTATCCACTGTGAATTATTCAGTATCTTAGGAATTTGTCTGTATCCACTGTGAATTATTCAGTATCTTAGGAATTTGTCTGTATCCACTATGAATGATTCAGTATCCACTATGAATTATTCAGTATCCACTATGAATTATTTATGATCCACTATGAATTATTCAGTATCCACTATGAATTATTCAGTATCCACTATGAATTATTCAGTATCCAGTATGAATGATTTAATATCCACTATGAATTATTCAGTATCTACTATGAATGATTCAATATCCACTATGAATTATTCAGTATCCACTATGAATTATTTAGTATCCACTATGAATTATTCAGTATCCACTATGAATTATTCAGTATCTACTATGAATTATTCAGTATCCACTATGAATTATTCAGTATCCTACTATGAATTATTCAGTATCCGCAATGAATTATTCAGTATCTGCAATGAATGATCCTGTATCCACTATGAATTATTGTAGTAGACTCTACAGTGAAGCTTCTTCTCTATAAACACAATGACTTTTTAATTACAGCCTCTCTCTCCTCTGACAGAGCTACAGCTGTTCTTCCACCCCTGGGCAGATGCTGCAAGATCTTTTGCATTAATTACAGTGAGAAACACTCACACAAACACTCGCGCACCCTCGCGCACACAGTCTGGATGCAAACAAGTGTTTATTATTTGTTGTAAATGAATTCTGGGTGTGTAACAGTGAGAGAAATGTTCACTCATTATTCATTTACATAAAGATTCAAATTCCTGAGTGTTCGAAAGAGAGAGAGAGAGTTTCTGATAAAGTGGCCAATGAGAGGAAGCACAAGGTAGTAGGTGTTTCTGATAAAGTGGCCAGTGAGTGGAAGCACAAATTAGTAGGCGTTTCTAATAAAGTGGCCAGTGAGTTGAAGCACGAGATAGTGGGTGTTTCTAATAAAGTGGCCAGTGACTGGAGACACAAGGTAGTGGGTGTTTCTAATAAAGTGGCCAGTGAGTCTCCGTATAAATATAAAGAGAAAACACTTTTTTTCCAGCTGGTGAACAAACACATTATAAAAACAAGAACACACACACACACACACACACATTTGCATGTGACAGGTACTTTTGATTCATCTCTCTTCTGTTCATACATTTTCAAACGGCTGCTGGCGGCTCATTAGTGCTTCTCGTATCTAATTCAATTAAGGTTGAATGAGGACAGTTATGAGGAAAAGCGCAATTAACTAACGAGGACACAGACAATTATCCCTTTCCTACACACACACACACACACACACACACACACACACACACACACACACACACAGTCCCGGTGCTCTGGGGCTACACACACACACTCCCGGTGCTCTGGGGCTGAAGTTCTGGTACAGCTCGCAATTAAGGAATTCTTCATTTACCCATTTATTCCTGAACAGAGAGCTCGGCGTTATACATATATATATATATATATATATATATATATATATATACACTAAGCTAAAAAATAGCCCCGCCCCTTCAGCCTACAGCAGTTTAGCCCCACCCATTCAGCCTACCGCAGTTTAGCCTCATCCATTCAGCCTACCGCAGTTTAGCCTCATCCATTCAGCCTACAGCAGTTTAGCCCCACCCATTCAGCCTACCACAGTTTAGCCCACCCATTCAGCTTACCGCAGTTTAGCCCCACCCATTCAGCCTACTGCAGTTTAGCCCACCCATTCAGTTTACAGCAGTTTAGCCTCATCCATTCAGCCTACAGCAGTTTAGCTCCACCCATTCAGCCTACAGCAGTTTAGCCCACCCATTCAGCCTACAGCGGTTTAGCCCCACCCACACAATTGGGCTAAGGGGGTTTTCTGGCATGATAGAGCTCCATCCAATCTGTCATGGGGCTGAATGCAACCAAATCCTCCTCAAAGCTTCTAGCCTAGAGCCTACCCCGAAGAGTAGAGGCTCTTTTTGCACCTACGAATACCCTTGATCTCAGGAGAAGCTCTGGAGGAGCAGGTGTCTACAAACCTTTGGACATACGCTTTGGATTTTGAGCGCTGTAGTGAAGCCCAGGCAGCTTAGCAGCATGTGGAGAAATGGAGGAGGCTGAGGTAGGGAAGCATTTTTAGCTACGAAAAGAACTGGCAAGAGTAGAATACACTCCTCTGTGATCTCTCTCTGAAGCTATTTCTCATTCTCTTTCTGATTCGCTCTCTCTCTCTCTGTCTATAGATATATATTTATATATATATATATATATATATATATATATATATATATATATATATATATATATATACCCTTTGATCTTTGATGGATCAATACAGCCAAAATCTCTCCCTTCACTCCATTCCATCCTCTTTTTTCCCCCTCCTTTTAATCTGTCTCACCCCTGGCCCGGGGTCGTGCGGGGCGAGGCGGTATGGGCAGGTTGTGGGAAGCTGCAAAGTTTGAGAGTTCAGTAGAGTTCAACAGAGAACACACAGCTCCCCTGCTCGGTTCCACCTGTAATTCACCCTGCTATGAGAGGTATAGACTGGCACTGCCTGGTAACACTGCAATCTAACCACCTGTAAACTCTAATAATAGCCTTTGGACATGTTGCACTCCAGCTATCTCCAACCCACAGCTCCCGGAGATGCTCCCTCCTGCAGAGCTTAGATACAGCCCTGCTTCTGGATCTCCGTACTTCTCCTAAAAGCAGCTCCAACGCCGGCCTGACGAGCCTCGATATGTTTAAATGGAGGTGTGTGGTGGGCCGAATTTCAAATAGCTAACCGAATTATTCAGGAGCAAACAGGACAGCACTGTAAGAACAAGTACCCAAACTGTCAACAGACAGATCCTTCTCTTGAAGATTCTGTTAAATCAGTACTTTTTAGGGCAGTTTCCTTAATTCTACCAAACTACAGTCTGTCCGTCTATTGTTAGGATAAACCAGAGGCACTTATTTAAAAACAGATTTTAGGGACTGTAACTTAAACACTTCATTCAACAGGTGGCACTGGTTGCTTTTCCCTGGTCTGGCCTGGGATGTCCAAGGCAAGCTACTGTTTTCCCCCAGTGTCGTTCCTTTACCTTCATTCCTTCACCAAAGCCATTCCCAGCCCAGCTCTGCTATCCTTAGTGAAAAGTTATCCGGCTTGTGGCCCAGTCAAACTCTGCTACCCTGGGTGGAAAGTTCCCTGTCTTGCAGCCCAGTCAACTCCACTAACCTTCGTGAAAAGTTTCCTTTCTTGGAGCTCAGTCAAATTCTGCTACCCTGGGTAGCAATTTCCCTTGGTTGCAGCCCAATGAAACTCCACTACCTGTTAAAGTCGCAGCTTAGGGACCTGAGAAAACTGAACCCTGGAACCCTAATAATTTCAGTAATCTCAAAAGGCCTGTGGTAGATAGTCCACCAGTTCATGGCCCAGTCAAAGTCTTCTTCTGGGGTGCAGAGTCCACCGGGCTCATTCCCCAGCCAACCTCCACTACTCTTGGTAGAAAGTTCCCCAGCTCATGGCCCAGCCAACCTCCACTACCCTTGGTGGAAAGTTCACCAGCTCATGGCCCAGCCAACCTCCACTACTCTTGGTGGAAAGTTCCCCAGCTCATGGCCCAGCCAACCTCCACTACTCTTGGTAGAAAGTTCCCCAGCTCATGGCCCAGCCAACCTCCACTACCCTTGGTGGAAAGTTCACCAGCTCATGGCCCAGCCAACCTCCACTACTCTTGGTGGAAAGTTCCCCAGCTCATGGCCCAGCCAACCTCCACTACCCTTGGTGGAAAGTTCCCTAGCTCATGGCCCAGCCAACCTCCACTACCCTTGGTGGAAAGTTCACCAGCTCATGACCCAGCCAACCTCCACTACTCTTGGTGGAAAGCTCATGGCCCAACCAACCTCCACTACCCTTGGTGGAAAGTTCACCAGCTCATGGCCCAGCCAACCTTCACTACCCTTGGTGGAAAGTTCCCTTGCTCATGGCCCAGCCAAACTCCCAGTAAAAAGAAAGTTCCTGGTCCACAGCCCAGTCAACTCCACTAGGCTACAAGCCAGGGAACCTTGTCAAATTCTGCTACCCTTGGTAGAAAATTCCCTTGGTTGCAGCCCAGTCAAACTCGGCCAGGCATAGGCAGGGGGGAGGAGACTATGTAAATAATAAACTAACCAGAAAACTGGCCACCATTTCTTGGGATTTTCTCCATGTGTTGGTTATAACTGTCAACATCACCAGGTTGGATTGTATTTGAGGTCTTGGTTCTGTTCAAAAAGGATGAAGCCTTTGAAAGGTTGTACGTGTGAGTAGACACGTATATCTCAGGGTTTTTATTCCTGGTTATGAATGTGATTCCATCATTCAAACAGCTGGAGCTTTACCATTACTCTGCCGAGTGGGAAGCTCATTAGAGACAGTACAAAGAGAACAACAGCAACTTTAATTAATCTGAGAGACTTTCTGTTGTGGACCGGCCACTCTGTGTAAGAAAGTTTGGAATGCTCTCTGTGGGGAGGGCGGCAAGACGGAAGCAATCCCACACAAAGAATCGGTTGTTTTTTCCTCTGTATTTCATCATTATTTATTTATTTAAGACTCCGTGTTGAGATTTCAGAAATGACTTCCATCTTACCACCCAGAGGTCTGATTGTTGATAGATTTTAACATCGCTGGTTTTACTCATGGCTCGTTTTCTCTGTGTGGGACCAAATAACTCATCGCTTGCGTAACCAAAAGGCCCAGATTGTTGGGAAGATATGATCCCACCAAATGCTTTACACCCTTTAAAACGGGTGCCAAGGTTCTTGGAGTGATGCCATAGAGGAATCCATTTCTGGCTTCCTACTTTCTTAGCCAAAACAGTTCTATATCATACTGAAGAAGGCGCCTTAGATTCGTAAATGTAGCGGAACTGGTTTTAGTACCACAAAGAACCATTTTTATGTTTCTTCAAAAACATATCTAGATGTTCTTCATGATAGAAAAAAGAACCCAGTCAGAGCTGTGGTTCTACAGTGGAGGTGAAGGGAAGCAGACGTCTGAAGCTCTACTAAAAGCTCCTCACAGAAAGTTCTTCACCTAATGGTGATGAAGACGCTGCCTGATACCTGAGACACGGTTCTACCAGAGTTCTGAGAAGAGCTCGGCTCTAGAACCTGCTTTTAAAATCAGATCATTAAAATGGTGGAGGGATACATGCTGCAGGGTGTAGTGCGGCTACAGAAAGTAGTCCCTAAAGAGAACTGGATTAGTTGAGATTCTCCACTATTTTACCATCATCATCATCTTCATCATCATCATCATTCCATATAAAACTCAGAAGACTCGTGTAGGTTAACTTGGTGGGTTTGGATAGTATATCCCATGGCGATCCCATTTGTGTTGTAGTCCACTCTGAATAAACTCTTCTCACAGCCTGAGTTTTTCAGAAGTTTTGAGAGATCGGCAGCGAGTTCCTCTTTCATTTAAATTCATATACAGTAGGACCACGTTATCGGTTATTATGGTTTTATAGCTGAATCGTCTGACTGATCAGACTCGTTATTTCTACTTCGCTTGGTTTTAGTGGGCGGAGAAACTGCTGTAGACTTTCCAGTGTGTAAAATGAGGGATGTCGGGGCAAGTTGCAGAAAGTTGGAAAGGCACAAGTTTGAGAGAGGAATAGAGAGGGAATATCTCGGAGCGTAATGATATTCACTATTGATCGGAACTACAGAGAACAAACGATGATATTTGCAGCTCTGACGGGCTCCATCCTACACACTTTCTCTTGAAGTTCTCCCCAAATAAAAAGAGGAGAAAGGATAGATTTCTCATGGCTCAGCCCTCTGAATATCAAACATGAAAGAGAAACAGAGAGCGAGAGAGATAGAGAGAGAGATAGATAGAGAGAAGTGTCTTTTCTTCGTTGGGATAAAAGGAAACCTTCCAAGTTTCCTTTCAGATTCTCCTGTTGCCTCAGACAGGCCTTGCCTAATTCATTTCTCTGTTTATTTCTTAATCCATCTTTAAATCAGACAGAAATCTGTTAAAAAAAAAAACAAACAAACACGAAGCACATAATCTCTCAACCTACAGCAGCAGTCAAAAGTCTGGACACTTTTCTTTTAAAAAGGGTTTTCATTAATTTGACTATTTTTCCCATTTTAGAACAACAGTCTAGATGAAACTCACTTGGCTTGTCCATGAAGGCCATCTTAGTGCAGGAGTCAAACAGGGGTTCGGATTTGCCTTTCTAGCAGCAGCCCAAGAGGAGTTCACTCTGAAAGAGTCTTCTTCCAGACCTCACTTTAACCTCCATCTATTCTTTTAGTTGCCATTTTTTAATGACGCTACAAACTGAGGAAACGGCTCCTAAAACACTCCTGGGACTCTCAGATGCTTAGAGGAGCCCATAGCCGCTAATTGTTGGAACAGGGGTTCTACTTTCATTTTTTCACTCTTAAATTATACAGAATAAACATGGTACAGTAATATTGCTTAAAAAAGAAAGTCTCTGCTTTAACTTTATGGGTAGTGTTAGATTAATGCTAACATTAGCTTGTGGCTAGGGTTTTAGATGGGGCTTTAGCTTGAGGCTTGAACATTATCTTGGGGCTTACACTGTAGCTTGTGGCTAGGATTTTAGCGTTGGGCTAACATTTTGACTTGTGGCTTAAGCATTAGCTTGGGGCTAACATAATAGCTGACTTGAGCATTAGCTTGGGGCTAACATATTACCTTGATGCTTAAGCATTAGCTTGGGGCTAACATAATAGCTTATTGTTATAGTGTTAGATGGGGGCTTCAGTTTGAGGCTTGCGCATGAGCTTTGGGCTAACATTTTAGCTTATGACTTGAGCATTAGCATGGGGCTAATGTTTTAGTTCATTAAATGCAGTGCAGTGTTAGATTGGTGCTAAAATGCACTACATGGACAAAAGTATTGGGACACTTGCTCATTCACTTTCCTCTGAAAAAGAGTTAACTATCTCTACTGTCCAGAGAAGAAGACTTTCTACAGGATTCTGAAAGAGCATTGCTGTGAGGATTTGATTAGTTAGGTCAGGATGTTGGATGATGATGATCACCATCCCACCTTCATCATCCCCAACACCCCAGGGGGGTTTAATTTTACCCCTCTACCCCACACCTGGCATCATTAGGCAGCATGGAGCCAATAGGGTCATGTTAATCTGCTCCAGAGAGTCCTATTCTATTGGCAGTACCTGTACTCTACAGGGACTAGACAAGCTGAGTATGGGTGTGTGAGAGCATTTACACACCTGTGTCAGCAAAAGTAGCTGAATGAATTCATTGGAAGGGGTGTCCACAAACCTTTGGACCTGTAGTGCACTTGGTCGGTCGGTTGGTTGTATAGTGTTATTAATCTGTATGAGTAAGTATGAAATATGGTGTATAATCAGAGCTGAGCTGAGCGCTGTGGAGAAAACATCAGCTGTCCAATCTAATGATGTGTGACGTGACTTTAGCTCGCTGTGTGCTAACGAGGCAGGGGGGGCTGACAGGTGGCCCCTCGTTCACCCCCCCCACCATCACACAGCACAGCGATCAACGACTGTCATAGATTCCCCTTCGTCTCCCTCTTCCTCTCTCTCTCTTTGTCTCTCTCTCTCTCTGGCTCTCTCTCTCGCTCTGTCTCTTTCTGCTGCCTGTCATTGGGAATTTTAATGAGCTGGGAAAAGGAGAACTGTCTTGTTGAGCAGCGACCACCTGAAGAATCACCATGGGTCTTGATGATCAGTAGGACTGGATTTCACACTAGGTAACCACAGGAGGAGGACCTACAGAAATCATAGATTATATATATATTACATAATTACTTAATTATTTTGATCCCACATTAATGCGTCCACATCGTCAGAGTCTGAGGAGACATTGACATTAATGACTCTATAAAGACGAAGGATCTGAAGAATCACTGATACTTTCAGAGAAAGACATTTTTCATCCTGTGTCTGAAGGGACATTTACACTACTGAATCTAAGGAAGAGACATTGGCACTACAGAGTCTGAGGAGACATTGACCCCGATGAGTCAGAGGAGACATTGAGCTTGATGACACATTGATCCTACGAAGGATCCAAGGAACCATTGATACTACTACAGAGTCTGAGGAGTCTGAGGAGGAGACACTGACCCCACTAAGACATTGACCCTACAGAGTCTGAGGAGACATTGACCCCGATGAATCGGAGGAGACATTGAGTTTGAGGACACATTGATCCTACGAAGGATCCAAGGAACCATTGATACTACTAAGTCTGAGGAGGAGACACTGACTCCACTGAGTCTTAAGAGAAGACATTAAGACTACTGAGTCTTAAGAGGAGACATTTGTCATACTGAGTCTGAGGAACCATTGATACTACTAAGTCTGAGGATGAGACACTGTCCCCACTGAGTCTTAAGAGGAGACATTTGCTCTACTAAATCTGAAGACATTGACCCTACTGAGTCTGAGAAGAAGTTGACCTTGATGAGTTGGAGGAGACATTGACATTGCTGAGTTTGATGGCACATTGATCCTACAAAGGATCTGAAGAACCACTGATACTACTAAGTCTGAGAAGAGACATTGACCCTACTTAGTCTTAAGAGGAGACATTAAGACTGCTGGATTTGAAGAGGAGACACTAATCCTACTGAGTCTGAGGAGGAGACATTAACACTACTGAGTGCGAGGAGACACTGACCCTACTGAGTCTTAAGGGGAGACATTTTTCATCCTGCGCCTGAAGAGACATTTACACTACTGAATCTAAGGAAGAGACATTGACCCTACAGAGTCTGAAGAGAATACAGTAAGACTACTGGATCTGAAGAGAAGACACTGACCCCACTGAATCTTAAGGGGAGACATTGACCCTAC
This sequence comes from Salminus brasiliensis, assembly GCF_030463535.1. Lineage (NCBI taxonomy): Eukaryota > Metazoa > Chordata > Actinopteri > Characiformes > Bryconidae > Salminus > Salminus brasiliensis. The sequence continues at coordinate 836,077 of NC_132902.1, read as the reverse complement.
TGAGTCTTAAGAGGAGACATTGACCCTACTGAGTCTTAAGAAACATTAACACTACTGAATCGAAGGAGGAGACATTGGCCCTGAGGAGAAGACAGTAAGACTACTGGATCTGAAGAGGAGACATTGGCCCTGCAGAGTCTGAAGAGAAGACAGTAAGACTACTGAGTCTTAAGAGGAGACATTTTTCATTCTGCGTCTGAAGAGACATTTACACTACTGAATCTAAGGAGGAGACATTGGTCCTGATTCTGAAGAGAAGACAGTAAGACTTCTGGATCTAAAGAGAAGACACTGACCCCACTGAGTCTTAAGGGGAGACATTAACACTACTGAGTCTGAGGAGGAGACATTGACCCCACTGAGTCTGAGGAGGTGAATGTGAGCGAGTACTGGAGCAGGAGAGGGAGGGATGGCGTGTGTTTGGGTGTGTATATAACACCAGTGGCCCGAAAATCTCTACTACACACACTGGAAATGCCAGCACACGCCCCTCTGAACTGACTTAAGAAAACCAAATAAATAAAAGAGAACCAAGAGATGAAAGAGAGCGAGAGAGAGAGCGAGAGAGAGGACGCGAGAGAGCGCGAGGGGACGGAAAAGGAGATGTGATAAACAAACAGGCGTGTAAATGGAGGCTTTCTGCCAAAGAGAATCCAAGCTGGCACTGGGGAGACAAAAACCCCTGCAGGGCACGGGACAGAGTGTGTGGATGTGTATATGTGTGTATGTGTGTGTATGTGTGTGTATATGTGTGTGTGTGTGTACGTCCTCTCTGCCAGAGAAGTTGCTTCTACGCTGATCTGATCAAATTACAGCTTTGAGTTCCAATTAAAGATGCTGCACCAGAGCTGCAGTGAATAAATAAATCAAAATCAACAGCAAAACAAACAGCACGGGCCTTGGGTTCTGTGGGTTCTGTACGGTTCAGCCAGGGTTGGTGTGAACACCCTCTAACTGAGGCTGATATCCGGCACCTTA
>NC_132902.1:792599-830099 GCF_030463535.1 Salminus brasiliensis | reverse complement strand
CACTACCGCCCTCTAAAGGAGTTACTGCACCTGTTAGAGCTACTAACTCTACTCACTACCGCCCTCTAAAGGAGTTACAGCAGATCTGTTGGTCTGTACTGGTAGATTCTTAGTGTCTTCTGACACTGGAAATCAATGATCTGCCTCTGAGGTTAAATGCATCACTGTAACACACACACACACACAAGCAATTTTAACCCCTCGGGGTCAGATTACAGACCCCGGTCAGTCGGCTAATGTGCAGCGCGGCGCGTCGGAGGAATCGATAACCGCTTACGTGCGAGAGAAGTGCGCGACAGTGTTGTGAGAGTGGGGTTCAGGTAAAGAGGACGATGGCGGGCGATCAGAGCAGCAGCACGTTTCCGAGCGAGACGCTCCAGATTAATCCCGGTGTAGGAACCAGGCGGCAGCAGCGAGACCCGGGACGCACCGTGAAATTGGCTGATTTCGTTTCTTGTTTCTGAAGCAATTAATTTGATCTGTTTCTTTTTTTTTTCGTCTTCATGTTCCCCCAGTTCAAGACCCTTAACGTCAAGACCCCCTGAGGATCCCAGGCCTGGGGAGAGCTCTGAGAAGCTGCTTCCATCCAGTTTTATTTTATTATGTTTATTCCTTTATTAGACGTGAATTTAAAGCAGCTGATATGTAACACTCTTACCTTAAACCAGCAGCTTCAGGATCATGCTGATGCTCCACTGACTGGAACAGGTGGAGAAGGGCGTCTCCGTCATTCCCACTCCGGGCCGGAGCGCTGCTGCTGCTACTGCACTATGGAGGTTTGGTGGTGGAGCTGCAGGAGGAGAACCTCTCTCCAGAACTGCTGTGTAATGCTGCAGAACCCATAGAGTCATATTAGTGTAAAACCCTGTAGTGTTACTCTACCACCTCAGCCCACATGCTGCTCCACCTTCAGATCAAGCTTCTGGAGCTCTCAGGTTGTCCAGAAATGCACGTGTACAGCATGTCCTTTAGCATGGATTACACTTCCTGACTATAGAGGAAGCCCAGAAGTGAGAGATGTTAAGTTTTCCATACTGTTGCTTTAATCATCACACAAAACACACCTCAGCACTGTGAATGAATGGACCAATAGAAACGCTCCAAACTGACCCGCAGTCAGATCTTATATACTGGCTTCCACTGAAGGGTGTGAAGGTTTTCCCACTTCCTGTAAAGCTGCTGGTTTTGGACATACAAGGTTTTGTGCACAATGCTAAACACAGATGGACCTTTTAAAGCAGCTGTGTGTGTGTGTTGTGAACATGGGCCACACCAACATTTACAGCCCATTAAAGCCAACATTGTCTCATTCTTTCTCTCTCTCTCACACAGACACACACACACACACACACACACACTAGACTGGCCATGACAAGCAATTTGGTGGACAATGGCACTGAGAAATAGAGCAGAATACTATTATCTTAGAGAGAGACAGAGAGAGAGAGAGAGAGAGAGAGAGACAGAGAGAGAGAGAGAGACAGAGAGAGAGAGACAGAGAGTTAAAGGAGAATGGGAGAGAGAGATAGAGACAGAGAGAGAGAGAGAGACAGAGAGAGAGAGAAAGACAGAGAGAGAGAGAGAGACAGAGAGAGAGAGAAAGACAGAGAGAGAGAGAGAGACAGAGAGAGAGAGAGAGAGAGAGAGTTAAAGGAGAATGGGAGAGAGAGATAAAGAATGAGTGGGGAGAGAGAGAGAGGTGTATCCTCCCTTGCTTGTTTGCTTCATGTGTGTGTATGACTATATGTGTGTGTGTGTGTGTGTTTATTTTGGGAGAGCACAAATATTTGAGTGCCATATCTCTCTTATCTGTGTGTGTGTGTGTATGTGTGTGTGTGTGTGTGTATGTGTGTGTGTGTTTACTCTGGTAAGAAGAGCCTGAAATGACACTGATTCGCTCTCCTATCAGTTTTCTTTAGGGACTATTTTTTGCCGCACTCTGCAGCACGTATCCCTCCTCCGCTAGAGCTTCAGACCTCCATTCACCAGCAGCCTTCACCTCTCTGTGGTTCTACATCCTACTCTTTTAGGGTTCCTCTTAGTGGTTCCTCCGTGTGGTTCTTCATCCTACTCTTTTAGGGTTCCTCCTAGTGGTTCCTCTCTGTGGTTCTTCATCCTACTCTTTTAGGGTTCCTCCTAGTGGTTCCCCTCTGTGGTTCTTCATCCTACTCTTTTGAGGTTCCTCATAGTGGTTCCTCTCTGTGGTTCTTAGTGGTTCCTCTCTGTGGTTCTTCATCCTACTGATTTGAGGTTCTACTTTGAAATGTCTGTCCCTTATAGTGGGTCTTCCTCTGGCTGGTAATGAGCTCCTCCTGTTGAGTCCCGGGCACCTGGTCTGTCTGCGGTTGTTCCGTACTCGTTCCTGTGTCCACGTTTCTAAAAGGACAGGTTCTAAGGAGCAAATTAGACATGGGGCTTAATTAGCCAGTTACGCCAATCAGCCAGCACCAAGCCTAATTACTGTCCTAGCTAACGGGACAGCACGTGAGCTCGTGGTGGTACTCACGCTCGTCCTCCCTGAAAGCCACAGGCTTTTTCTGGGCGCGGAGAACCACGCGAGGGAGGGGGATTTGAACCGGGCACGGAGAACCGGTAAACACTTCTCGGCTCCGGGTTTGTTTACTCTGCTCTTACTGTGTAATGGATTTTTAGGAAGGATGATCACGTCCCTGCAGATGGATCAAAATCCGGGCCCAAACACGGCTCTGAATAAAAATCGGAGCGTAGCTGACAGTCAGAGCCTCGGTTCCGCTGTCTACTGTCAGTACAGTTCTCCGTACCAATTATATGTAATTAGATCATTAATTACTTAATTAATTACGGAACTAACTGCCTTTTAGAGTCTGGGATGACTTTTATTTTCATGTGGTTCTTTTTTGTGCTCCTGTGGAGGTTCTGCCCTGGATTCTTGCTTCCTCTCAGTGGTTCTTCCTCACATTTGCTGGGAGGTTCTCCTGTAGAGTCTCTAGAGTTCTACCTTATGATCTTAGAGAGTTTCTCCCATTCAGTCTCGGTTCTTCCCAGATGATCTTCCTCACTGCATTTCTCCTTCTGAGTCTTAGTTCCTCCTGGTTCCTCTTCACGCTCTAACGAAGGTTCTGCTCTTGTGTTCCTTGTGAATTTCTCTCAGCATTCCTTCATTACGTTCCTAGGAAGGTTTCGGGTTCTTTCAGTACTGCTCCTCATTGTTTTTTGAGAGGTTCCCTGTTAGAGTTCTTGTTCTTCTCAGTGGTTCTTCCTCATGATCCCATGGAGGTTCTTCTTTTGACTCATGGGTCTTCTTAGTGGTTCTTCCGTATGCTCCTACAGAGATTGTTCTTTTGGCTCGTGGTTTTTCTTAGTGGTTCTTCCTTATACTTCTAGAGATGTTCTTCCTTTGTCTCATGGTTCTTCTCATTGGTTCTTCTTTTAAATTGGTTCTCAGAGGTTCTTATTTTAACTTGGTTCTTTTCAGTGGTTCTTCTTCATGCTCCTATAGAGAATCTTCTTTTGTCTCTTGGTTCTTCTTAGTGGTTCGTCCTCATACTCCTAGAGAGGTTGTCCCCGTGTATTTGGCTCTTAGTGGTTTATGCTCCTGCGGAGGTTCTTCTTTTGACTTGTGGTTCTTCTCAATGGTTCTTCCTCATGCTCCTATGGAGGTTCTTTCTTTGACTTGTGGTTCTTCATTGTGGTTCTTCTTCATGCTCTCAGGGAGGTTCTTCCTTTGATTTGTGGTTCTTCTCAATGGTTGTTCCTCATGCTCCTCTGGAGGTTCTTTCTTTGACTTGTGGTTCTTCATTATACTCCTTGAAAGGTTCTTATTTTGACTCTTGGTTCTTCTTAGTGGTTCTTCCTCATGCTCTTATGGAGGTCTGACTCACTGTCCTGCACTGGTTTTGTTTAATGGAGTGGAAAATGTCGAGATACAGATACAGAGCTCCTCTCACAGTCTGGTTCTGCAGTCCTGAGTTTCTGTACTCTGGCGTTCTCCTCTGGGACGATCCCTCCAAGAAAAATCAGAATGAAAAATGAATGTTATCAGAAACTAATATGCGATATTTTCACTCTGCTGCTGGAATCATCAGTTTTGTTGTCGGCGAGAGAAAAAATAAGATTCTTCACCTTCGACCAGCTGGCCTGAATTTCCCCGGACCCCCACATTTACGCTGAGTGGGCCGGTTCTCAACGCGTAACAAGAAACGTCTCAGTTTTCAGGAGAACCTGGATAATTAAGGGCCTGGATTTGAACGTTCTTCATGTCTCGTCAGATTAAAGGGAGGGGCTGAACAGCTGTAGTGTGAATGGGTGGGGCTAAACTGCTGTAGGCTGAATGGGTGGGGCTAAACCGCTGTAGACTAAATGAACTGATCTACCTTCTTGAGGGTTAAATGGGAGGGACTAAAATGCTGTAGGCTGAATGGGTGGGGGTAAACTGCTGTAGGCTGAATGGGTGGGGCTAAACTGCTGTAGGCTGAATGGGCGGGGCTAAACTGCTACATGGATTCTAATAATTCCAGTTTTTAGTGACGGGGCCCTTTAAGAGTGTCGGCCTGGATGGAGTGACAGTGGAGGAAGCAGCAGCGAAGCCTCTGGAGGCAGGAGAGGGTGAAGGAGAAGGAGGAGGACAGAGGATGGAGTTCACGGACAGTGATGCATTCGCCCGTCTCCACCATCAGATATGATGTCTAAAAATACCAGCAAACAAATAGACACGTCGCGAGAGCGAGAGAGTGAGCGAGAGAGTGCGCGAGAGAGTGAGTGAGAGAGTGAGAAGGATGGGCTCAGCAGAGGCAGGTCAGCACAGAGGCAGCTTAGCCAACACAATTACCAGCTGTTTCCCAAAAAAACTCCAGGGACGTCTCCAGCGCTCCAGATGGGATGAGGCTGACATCTGCCTGCCTGCATCACAATTCACACCGGAACTCAGTTCAGCTCAATTCAGCTCAATTCAGCTTGTTCCTACTAGAACCTTCTGCGATAGAACGTCCCAAAGAGGTTCTGCAAACCAGCCACTGGCGTTAAAGGGGTTAAAGGGACACTCCAGTGGGTTTCCACCTGAGCTCTATCTGGTGCATCTATGGCGTACAAATCAGGTACCACAGCCCGTCGTGTAAATCCGATGTCCTGAACTTTGGAAAGAGCCGAAAACCCGGCAACTCAAAATTCACGTATAATGGAAGTCAATGGGCAGATGCTGAATTTCGCGATTAAACGTCTTTAAAATCTGGGACAGCCCAGGGCCAGCTTTTCTGGGTGGCTGGTTTCAGATGGTCTGAGATGGTCTTTGATGGTCAAGGTGGTTGAAAAGCTGGTCATCCAGGTGAAAACACACCTCATACTGGTAGGCTAGCTGGTAAACCAGCTTCTGGTCAGCATAGCATGCATTGTATTGGATCCATGCTGGTCTTGCTGGTCAATCAACTCAAACCAGTACATATATATATATACTGGTCAAGAGCTAAACTGGTCAACTAGCTTAACCAGCTTGAGTTGGCCAAGAGTGGAAACACAGCAAGAAAGTAGTTCCGGTTAGTTTTGCAGCAATCAGATCACGTAGCATTAACGTTAGCTGGTCTTTGATGGTCAAGCTGGTCATCCAGGAAAAAAGCATACCCTATACTGGTCAAGAACTACTTAACCAGCTTGAGTTGACCAGGCTGGGCTGTTTCTAGCGTGGAAACACAGCAAGAAAGTAGTTCCGGTTAGTTTTGCAGCTTTATTCAGCAACTGCCCATTGAGCGTCCATCGGGCGCAAATCCTGTGGTTTAAAGGGTTAAACACTCAGATGTCTGTGTCTACGTGTCTGATCTGCATAAGTGGTCCTGAAGGGGGCGCCTTCACTCAGTGTAATTGTCCATTTATTGTTTCGGACGGAACCCGCAGGCTGCGGGGCTGATGAATGGTTTGTAGCCCGTCTTGCCCCGCCCTCTCCATTCTCTGCTAAAGGTTAACTCCGGCTAATGAGCGTGTGTAAACGAGGGGGAGTGAGGGATTGTGGGTAAAGGTCAGGGTTATGAGCAAGGGGTGCATAATGAATGCTGTGTCACTCCAGGTAAAGGCTAAATAAACACATACACACACACACACACACACACTCTCCTCTCTCTCTCCTCAATTCCTCAGTTCTGACTCGTTTACCTAAAGCAACATCCTGCATAAGAGTAACCTCAAACCAGCAGCTTCAGGATCATCTTCAGGAGGAGAAGAACCTCTCTCCAGAAGCCCACATGCTGCCCCACCTTCAGATCAAGCTTCTGCAGCTCTCACACTGTCCAGAAATGCATGTGTACAGCTGTCTGTCCATAAGGGGGCGCTCAAAAGCTCAAAGCCTGATTTGTATTTACAGCAGTGAAGTAAAAGTGAATTACAGTCCCTTTACAACTGTAGGGGGAGCTCTGGAGCCATGATGACCAATTCTTACCCAGCACTCTCGCCTAGCCTATCCCTTCACATTTGTCCTTTTTCTAATGCAGCAAAATGGATGTCCAAATGTTTGTGGACACCCCTTCTAATGAATGCATTCAGCTACGCAGATGTGCAAATGCACACGCATAGCTTGTCCAGTCCCTGTGCCAGGTAATGCCAGGCATGGGGTGGGCTAGAGGGGTACAAAGGTCCCTCCAGTCCATCCAGTACAGAATCTTCTCTGACCAGTAGAGACAGTTTCGCCAACAAAAGCAGGATCAACGCTTTAATACCCTTGATTTCAGAAGAAACACTGAATTAATGAGCAGGTGTCCCAATACTTTTGTCCAAGAAGTGCACCTGATTACCGGATTACACTCTACAAATTGTATGTTTTGTAACTGTGTATATAATTTGTCTTATGTGTTATTTGTTTATACTAGACAACTAGTCATTTCTAAAAGTTACTAGACTTTACACACTAGTACTAGTTACTAGTCCTCACTACCCTGGTAAAAAGTAAAAAAAAAAAAACAGAGCTCAGGCTGCAATTAACAGTGTTTTAATTGCGACTCAGCGATTCCCAAAACCTACCTGTTTCATATTTCCCCATCCCAAAACCCAAACACTCACTCTGCAGTCCCTGTTGTTGCCTCCCCTCCAGAGAAGTATCTCTCCAACACCTTCTGATAGAGATGAAACTCTGCGGGTTGTTTGTTCTGCTGTTGTTTTCAGTGGAGAGTTGTGGTTGAACTTGAGGTTGAGCTTTATTTGCGAACGAGTCTTTTTAGGGAATAATTCAGAGGGGCCGCTCCCTGCAGCACCCCGTCGAGTGTTTCTGTAATTGAATGAAAAAAAAATCTGCCAATGCAATGTTCTAAAGGATAGCCTGGATCTGTGTGAGTATCTCAGGCGACTGCTCAGAGGTCGATAGCAGCCTCTCCAACCATCCCTGAGATGAAAGGACGATAGGGTGCTGACTTTACATCTTCTTTCACTTTCGTACACTCGTAAAATTTTCCAATGCCAGCTGTGGCCTGATATCAGAAAACACCAGCCAGGTGCAGCTCTCATGGTTCTCCGGACATTAGTCCAGTCTTGAGTCGAGTCTGTGTTGAGTCTCGAGTCTCTGGGTGTCAGTTCAAGTCGAGTGTCAAGTCTTGAGGCTCTAGGCTCAAAGGCTAAGTTGAGTCTTGGATCGAGTCTTGAGTCTGGGCTGGAAGGCTGAGTCAAGTCTTGAGTCTCTGGGGTCAAAGGCTGAGTCGAGTCTTGAGACTCTGAAGTGGAAGGCTGAGACAAGTCTCTGGGATGAAAGGCTAAGTTGAGTCTTAAGTCTGGCTTGGAAGGCTGAGTTGAGTCTTGAGTCTCTGGGGTGGAAGGCTGAGTCAAGTCTTGAGTCTCTGGGGTGGAAGGCTGAGTCGAGTCTTGAGTCTCTGGGGTGGAAGGCTGAGTCGAGTCTTGAGTCCCTGGGGTGGAAGGCTGAGCTGAGTCTTGAGTCTGGGCTGGAAGGCTGAGTCGAGTCTTGAGTCTGGGCTGGAAGGCTGAGTCGAGTCTTGAATCCCTGAGTCAAGTCTTGAGTCTCTGAGATGGAAGGCAGAGCTGAGTCTTGAGTCTGGGCTGGAAGGCTGAGTCGAGTCTTGAGTCTGGGCTGGAAGGCTGAGTCGAGTCTTGAGTCCCTGAGTCAAGTCTTGAGTCTCTGGGGTGGAAGTCTGAGTCGAGTCTTGAGTCTGGGCTGGAAGGCTGAGTCGAGTCTTGAGTCCCTGGGATGGAAGGCTGAGTCGAGTCTTGAGTCTCTGGGATGGAAGGCTGAGCTGAGTCTTGAGTCTCTGGGGTGGAAGGCTGAGACGAGTCTTGAGTCTGGGCTGGAAGGCTGAGTCGAGTCTTGAGTCCCTGGGATGGAAGGCTGAGTCGAGTCTTGAGTCTGGGCTGGAAGGCTGAGTCGAGTCTTGAGTCTGGGCTGGAAGGCTGAGTCAAGTCTTGAGTCTCTCGGATGGAAGGCTGAGTCAAGTCTTGAGTCTCTGGGAAAGTCTCTTAAAGTGCAAATCCAGTCTGGTTTTAACTCCCTGGGATGCGAGTCTCAACCTGAACCCAGTCCGAGTCTCTGGGTTCCGAGTACAAATAAATCATCGTATCTGGCCCGGTGTGGTTTTAGCCTTTCATCACCTCAGGTTTACCTAGTGCTCAACCCCGACTGAGAAGCATGTGTAATGGGTTTTCTGCACTGCCTGACATCTGGTTTGAGATTACAGCCTGTACTCTGCAAGCTGAAGCATCACAGGCTAATATGCTAGCAGTGAGTCATGGCACATAAAGACCGTTGAAGATGTCAGCTCAGTGTTTACATCTCAAAAGCTGCTCGGCAGGCAGTGAGGATAATAACGCGCAGGTTTTGTGGGAGTTGAAAGGTCCTCTGTGAATTCGGAAGAACATGACAGTAAGTCGAGAAAAGGTTTACGGCCAATGAGATTCCTCAGAGCTAATTGCTTGTGCCTTTTCTTGAATAGGATGTTACCAGTCACTGTCCTAAAATATGTTCCAGTTGGTTGACAAAAGGCAATGAGATCAAATTCCTGCCATCGTTCCTCCCAGGAGAGTCACTGGGCCAGTTTCTTAGGGGGCTTTGGCCTCCATTGTTTTCTCAACTATATCAGATTTCCAGAACTTCTTTATTCCAAAAAGGCTCTGGACAAAAGTATTGGGACACATCTCTTAATCACCGAATTTAAGTGTCAAGGAGGCCTGCCTTTCTGCAGGTGTCCTCAAAAGCCTCAAGTGGAACCTCTTCAAACTTTAGGAAGCTCCCTGAGACTCAAACACTCTGTGATTCTCAGACCAGTCCTTGGGGAGTCTTGTATAGTCCACAGATGGATTTTACTCCAAGACTTAGGAAACGACTGCAAGCCATCTGGAGGTGTGGTTTTAGAACCACTGCTGTAAAGAATAGGCCACTGAAAGGAAGGTAGTCAAGTGTAGTTCAGGAGGAACCTTCATGAAGTTGAACATCCTTCATTAGATCTCTTAATGGACCCCCGAGGCCTCCTCGATATCTCCTCACGCTTTCTGTCCATGGTATTCCTTTTGAAGGAACGTTTTCATGCTATCCGTGATTCCGCTCAAAACTGTCCGTGACTTTTGCCCGGGCCATGTTTTCACAATAAGCTGTTCTAAGCAATTTGGCTCACAGTTCTTTGCTGCTAATGCCATAAACCAGTTGGCCATGGAGTTGCCCTTCTAGCGACGTATCAAATTCACGCGTGGCGGCTAAGCTCTTTAGCACAGCTGTAGGCTCGGCCAGCGACTCGGCTTTGCATGGGAACCCGAAGCCTTTTGCTCGGTTTGTTTTTACCCAGGATGATAAAAGTCTCGCAGCACTTGCAAAACCCAGTCTAACGATAGCTTCCAATGGCGAACTGCACAACTCGTTCTTGGTAGATGTCAGAGTTTCTGATGGCTTCATTAAACCAAAAACCAGACCCATGTGGAAACCTCGGGAACGATATGGAGTCTGCTAACCCTATAAGGGTTCCTCCGGCAGGGAAAATGGCGGAAAGTCTGGCGCACATCTGTGTAAGCAACAGGTGCAACCTAAGGTCGCTGAATGCATTCATTAGAAAGGACGTCCACAAACATTTGGACACATAGTGTATTTTGAGCAGTTTAGACCAGGGATGGGGAGCCGAGGGATCTGGCAGCCACCAGGTGAGTTTATTCAGGTGTGCTCGAGCAGGAAAACGAAAAACAGGAGGTGCAGGAACCCGGGCCCCCTCCAGGACCTCCAGGAGTTCATCAACGTCATCGGCAGCGGGCCATCTTTTTAAAATGCAGCCTGCTGCAGGAGCCGAGCCGAGGTTCGCGTGGGTCTGTCTGAGTGTGTACGTCTTGAAATATGTCATAATTATTATGTGGCGAAGCTAACAGCTCAGCGCCTGTCAATAAGACACCCGCCTCATCCATCTCAGTTTGCGTATCAATCACCCTACGCAGACAAAACACCATATGGAGTCTGTCTGTTCGGCTGAACGGGGGGTTGGAGGCAACCAACCAACTTCAGGGCAAACCTTGTTGTGCAGTGTATCTCTCTCTCTATCTCGCTCTCTCTTCGAACCTCAACCTCTTTCCAGTCTTTCAGTGGATGGTCGCGGTTGTTGTCTAGTCCCTGTAGAGAAGTACTGATAGAACCCTCTGGAGCTAAACCTGGATGAACCCACTGGAACCACGCCACCCAATGCCAGGCGTGGGCTCAATGGGCGTTGAGCTGTGGAAGTTCTCTGGAATGAAAGTAGTGGTGCTCCATCCAGTTCTGTTGGAGTTTAGGGTTGATAAAGGTGGGGTCCTGTCCTCACTTCAACTCATGCAATGCAATCAAATCCTCACAGCAATGCTCCTCCTCCAAAATCTAGTTGAACATCTACGCTCAATTTTCAGAAGAAACTATGGACGAGCAGGTGTCCCAATACTTTTGTCTTTTTAGCGTATTATAGAACCAAGATTTGAACTGGAAATGATTCGCTGAAATAATTAGTCTCCATAATTGGTAACCTCTAGTCTGTGGTTCTTAAGCTGTCCTTGGTTCTAGAAGGTTCTTCTGAGCTTTTGAGACCATGTATAAAATATGGTCCATTTCCGCTGCTTTTTAAAAAAATAAATCTTCATAAATCATTAATTAATAATTAAATTATTCATAGATAAGCCCTAGGCCGACCGCCCAGGGTCTCGCGCAAACAATATTAAAAAGCACAATTAGGAACTGGCTAATTGCTTCGTTCTACTGGTTAATTAGCAGAATGAGGACTGCGATGCAGCTGGACAGCTGTGCTAACAGGCGTGCTAATGTAATGCTGGAGTGTTCGGGAGAGCTGCCCGTCGCTGCGACGTCCTCCCAAAGGCAGCCGCTGTGGAGTCGGAGCGAGATTACGGAAAGCATGCTGAAGTGTGGGCCGGGTGCATTAGTCACACGCCGCTGACACGTTGATGGAGGCCCGAACACACAGCGAGAACAAAGCAGGGGAGCAAACTACAAACAACAACAGCAACAACAACAACATCAGCTAAGAAAGATGGAGGAGACGAGGTGGAGAACGTTATGGACACTGAAGCAGAAGAAGAACCTGGGAGATGCACACTGAGAATGCAGAAAACGACGGCGATGAAGACGATGAAGGCCACAAGAAAGAGAAGATCAAAAAAAGAAAAGATCAAAGAAAAAGAAGAAGGTTGAGGAGATGAGGTGAAGATGAAAGAGGTGAAAGAAGAGTAGAAGAAAGTAAAGAACCATGAGAAGATGATGATGATGAAGATGACGGTGGAAAAGATGAACAAGAAGAACCATGAGATGAAGAAGAACACAAAGAACAGAAGACAGATAAAAAAGAACAAGAACAACTAGAATATGAGGAAGAAGAAGAAGAAGAAGAAGAAGATGAAGAACCAGAGGAAAACAAGAAAGGATAAAAAAGGGTAAAGTAGATGACGATGATGATGACGGTAAGAATGAAGATGAAGATGAAGAAGTTAAGGATGAAGATGAATATAAAGAATGAAGATGAAGAATGAAGATGAAGATGAAGAATGAAGATAAAGAATGAAAATGAAGATGAAGAAGTTGAAGATGAAGATGAAAATGAAGATGGAGATGAAGGTTGAAGATGAAGAATGAAAGATGAAGATGAAGAAGTTGAAGATGAAGATGATGAAGATGATGAATGAAGAATGAAGATGATGAAGATGATGAATGAAGATGATGAAGATGAATGAAGATGAAGATGAAGAATAAAGATAAAGAATGAAGTTGAAGATGAAGAATGAAGATGAGGAATGAAGATAAAGAATGAAGTTGAAGATGAAGATGGAGATGAAGATGGAGATGGAAATGAAGATGGAGATAAAGATGGAGATGAAGATGAAGAAGTTGAAGATGGAGATGAAGTTGGAGATGAAAATGAAGTTGAAGATGAAGATAAAGAATGAAGATGAAGAAGTTGAAGATGAAGATGAAGAATGAAGATAAAGAATGAAGATGAAGATGGAGATGAAGATGAGGATGGAGAGGAACTGGGTTCTCCTGGTGCTCGGCGTGAAATCCTGACCAGCTCCTGGACCTACAGCCTTCAGAAAAGCCCACAAACACACATTCCAGCAGGAGCCCAGGAGCCCCGGAGCCCCGAAGCCCAGGACAGTGTCAGTGTGACGGTGCCCTACACTCCAAAAAGTTTGTGGACACCCCTTCTAATGAATGCATTCAGGTTCCTTAAATTGCACCCATTGCTGACACAGCTTGTCTGGTCCCTGTAGAGAAGTACCGCCAATAGAATAGGACTCTCAACATGAACCTATGAGCACCATGCTGCCTAATGCCAGGCGTGGGCTTAAGAGGGGGTATAAAGCCCCCCAGCACTGAGGAGCTGTGGAGCAGTGGAAGGACTGTGTTCTCTGTGTTTAGGCCCAGTTAGCCGGACAGTTATAGGTATATTTCTCTGGGATTTTTATGGAGATTAATAAAGCTCTGTTTTAGTCTGGCCTAAATCTAGAACAATAAGATCTTCAAAAGAATCCCATTGTTCTCGATTTAAGCCAGAGCTATGGGCTTATTTTACAGATGAATGAAATTGAGATGTGTGTTCATATTGGTTCAGAATCCATAATCTATCAATTCTAGGGGCTCCGGAAACCCCTAGTGAGCAGCCAGCCCGTCCCGAAACTCCATCCTCGGGTCTCTGCACCTGCTGGAAGCCCCGACTCTATTCCTCATTACGTTGCGGAGTCACTTTTACCCCTCCTGGATCCGACTATGAATAGATAACAGTGGCACATTCATCTGCAGGGCATGAAAGGCTGTAGCTCGTCACTCCCGCTGGATCAATGGAGTCTAAAGGCCTGCCTTTTGTATAAGTCCAGTGTGTGAAAGGGGCAGAAAACACACACTGAGCCAGTGTGACTGGACTCACGGCGCTACGCCACACGAGGTCGTTTGAAGGAGCTTGCGTGAACAAAAGCTGTGTGTTCATGGCAGACTTTTCCTACAACCGATTTTACTCTCTTTGTTCTGGTTCTTAGAAATGTTGGACGGTAACGCTCCACAGAGTGCAAAGGAGGCGGCAGACGGGCTGCTTACTTTATTACCCTGCCATATTTGCCATTCAGAAAGCAACTCTGATTGGTTCAGAATTCGGTCGGACTGCAGTTGGATAAGGGACAAATGGGGATGAATAAAGATATTTTTGTGGGACTAAAGCTGATTTGGGACAGAGTTGAGAGCTGGGGTGGGAAAGAATCTTGGGCTACAGCTGGGTTGATCGTTTCGGGATGATAAAATCGGACTGAATTTTGTTGGACTACAGTTGACTTGGGACAATAGATCTTTGGGCTGAAGTTGGGTTAAGACAGTTGGGAAGGGACAGACTTCTTTTGGGCTACAGTTGGGTTTGGGATATAATCTTGGACTACAGGTGGTTGAGACAATTTTCTCGGGCTGAATTCAGATTGGGACAGACTTGTGTTGTGGGACAGAAGTTTATGAGGATACGTTTGGGCTGGGACAGAACCTCGCAAGGATACGGTTGTTTAAGGGACCAAAAGTTGTTGGGTTGCAGTCGGGTTAAGAATGGGAAAGAATCTTGGGCTACATCTGGGTTGATCGTTTCGGGACGATAAACTCGGACTGAGACAGAATTTTTGTTGGGCTACAGTTTCGTCAGGATATAGTTGGCTTGGTTCAGTAGATCTTTGGGCTGCAGTTGGGTTAAGACGGTTTACATACAGTTGGGAAGGGACAGAACTATTCTGGGCTAGAGTTGGGTTGGGAAAGAATCTTGGACTACAGCTGATTGAGACAATTTTCTGGGGCTAAATTTGGATTGGGACAGGATTGTGCTAGGTACTGGTACAATTGGAATAGAACCTTGTCAGGATTTGGTTGTAAAAGGACCAAAGGTTGTTGGGCTGCAGTTGGGTTAAGACAGTTGGGAAGGGACAAAATCATTTTGGGCTAGAGTTGGGTTGGGAAAGAATCTTGGGCTACAGTCAGGTTGAGAATTTTTTGGGGACTGAGACAGAACGTAGTCTCTCAGTGTCGGGTTGGGACAGGATGCTATCGACTATGGACAGGCGTTTTTTGGGGTACAGGGTTACAACAGTTTTGCAAGGCTACAGTTGGGTTGGGAAAGAATCTTGGACTACAGCTGATTGAGACAATTTTCTGGGACAAAATTTGGATTGGGAGAGGTCTGGGTAGAGTTAGGTTGGAACAGAACCTTGTCAGGATTTGGTTGCAAAAGGACCAAAGTTGTTGGGCTGCAGTTGGGTTGAGACAATTTAAAACAGTTGGGAAGGAACAGAATTATTTTGGGCTATGGTTGGGTTGGGAAAGAATCTTGAACTACAGCTGGTTGAGACAATTTTCTGGGGCTAGGATTCAGTTGTAGAAGGACGAATGTTGTTGGGCTGCGGTTGGGTTAGGTCATTTTTGTGGGACTAAAGTAACCACAGTTAGGATGGGATTCAGTGCTGTCCAGATACAGTCAAGTAGAAACCAACCAAGGATGAGAACACCTGGAAAAGACTTGGGACAGAAGATTTTTGGGCTGCAGTTGGGTTAAGACAGTTGGGAAGGGACAAAATTATTTTGGGCTAGAGTTGGGTTGGGAAAGATTCTTGGGCTACAGTCAGGTTGAGAATTTTTTGGGGGGCTAAATTCGGACTGAGACAGAACGTAGTCTCTCAGTGTCGGGTTGGGACAGGATGCTATCGACTCTAGACAGACGTTTTTTTGGGGTACAGGGTTACAACAGTTTCACAAGGCTACAGTTGGGTTGGGAAAGAATCTTGGACTACAGCTGATTGAGACAATTTTCTGGGACAGGTCTGGGTAGAGTTAGGTTGGAATAGAACCTTGTCAGGATTTGGTTGTAAAAGGACCATGTTGTTGGGCTGCAGTTGGGTTAGGTCATTTTTGTGGGACTAAAGTAACTTGTCCAGATACAGTCAAGTTGAAACCAACCAAGGATGAGAACACCTGGAAAAGACTTGGGACAGTAGATTTTTGGGCTACAGTTGGGTTAAGACAGTTGGGAGGGGACATTTTGTACGGTTCTGGATACAGTTAGGTTGGAACAGAACCTAAAAAGAGTGAAGGAGTGCTTGTTTCTCTTTTAATAGAACTTTTTTCTTTTCTTTCATCTGACTCGAGGGATAAATGGACGAGGTTACTGCCTGTTACTATCAGGCGAGTGTTTGTCGCCGCTAAGATCTGGAAAGCGTTTCTTGATACTCACCTTTAAACGACATTGACAGAACATCAGTACACCAGCACGGATTCATTCTTGGAAAATGTCGTCAGCGTTATTATCAGAGCGGTATCGAAATCTTTCCACTATAAATAAATGAACCTGGGGTCATTTCCTGACGTCTAACTCATCTCTCTCTCTCTCGCTCTCATTTCTGTCTCCTTGTCTTGTATCTTAGCTCTGAGAATCAAAGCGAATGTCTGCTTTTCCTCTCCTAAAGCGAAGGCACCCAGCAAACAGGGCCGAGTCAATAAAATCAGAGGGAAAGGAATAAGAAAAATGAAAAGAAAAAAAAAGACTGGGCAACTCTTCCCACGGGTGCGGCCGAGTGATCTCCTTCTCAGGATTTCTTTTTCTCGAATTTAAAGAAAACCACTTTTTTTTTTCTTGTCTTGCTCTGCACCGTGTTCTCCCTGCCCTGAAGGTGAAGCTGGGAATCCATGAGCTTCAGTTTCCCTCAGCCTGCAGTTCCAGCAGAATTAAAGGCAAAACTATCCAGCATAAAAGAGCCTGTGAAAGATCACTGGGCTAGAGAACAGATATTTCATCACTCATCAAGTATCAGGACACCTGCTCGTTCATCGTTTCTTCTGAAATCAAGAGTATTAAAAGAGCTGATCCTGCTTTTGTTGGAGGAACTGTCTCCACTGTCCAGAGAAGAAGACTTTCTACTAGACTTTGGAAGAGGAGCATTGCTAGTTCAGGCTCTGTGTGTTCAGAAGTCTGACTGCTTGTGGGAAGAAGCTATTGCAGAACCCTGCAGCGACAGCACGGACGCTCCTGTACCTTCTGCCAGACGACAGCAGTGAAAAAAGTTCATGTGAGGGATGAGGGGGGTCCTTCACAATGCTGACGGCCTTACCAGTGCAGCGTGGTGTGGTGTGAATGTCTGTGACAGAGGGGAAAGAGACCCCATGTGATCTTCTCAGCTATTAACTACCAGCAAGAAATAATCCATATGCAATATTAGTCAGATTTTGTAAACACAGCTGAAAACAGTGACACCTACAGGTGAAAAAAAACAACAACTCGTAAATCTGTAGGTTGTTCTGAAGGTTGTTTGCTGAAGAAAAACTATATTTTAAAAAATCTATTTTTTCGTAACTTGTTTTTTTTTTCATGTTCTGCTTTAGTCTCGCCACAAAAGACAGACTGTTGTTGAATTGTTTGGGTTTGTTTTATTTTTGTTTGTTTTTTTTCCAACATTTGCACTTCATTCTCCCCAACAAGAGGATTACACTAATTACGTTTAGGGACACTGCCGCTAAAACCAATAACAGTTGACGCTCGCTGATCCGTCTCAGTTCAAGCCTGAGGGATCACCACTGTTAATACAGGCTTTGGGCAATCATGGTTAGAAAGCAAGCATGTGCTAATTGCTTAATTATTAAGCAACATTATGTCTCAACCCCAGAGGTGGGCAGTGAGTTCCACCACCGTCTGTTTTACTGGACTTCCAGGACTTTTCCCTCAGTTCCATTTTAGTCATTCGAGGTTGGCTCTTAACTCCACCTTGATTCTGGTGGGTCGAAGAATGAAAAGGTTCAGCTCCTGGACTGTGGACTGCTTTCCTGACCTCTCAGTTTTGTGGAGTTTAATGTAATTTTACACTCAAAGGCTCTTAAAGTAATGCAAATACGAGTGGTGTCCAAAACCGGGCTGGATCTACGAAAGCTTTTCTAATAAATAATATTACAAATATGGAAGTTCACATACAGGTTCATAAGAATGGGCTTCATTCATCAATATCTTCCTAAAAAGAAGTTCTAACAAAAAGTCAAAGGTCAGATTTATGGTTCACTCATTGTTTTTAAAGCTAAGACACAGCTCTGCTTTTATCATGATGGACCCCATTGGTAAAATAAAAAAAAAAACAAATTGGTAAATTAAATAAATAAACATTAAAAAAAAAGAAAATTATTTTTAAAATGGTAAATGTTTATCAAACACCAATGGTTACTTGAATTTTTCTAATGAAAAGACAATTTTTGTTAAAGTACGTCTAAGAAATCAAATCTTTTTGACATTTTTGTGGATCTAGCTCATTTAAGGTCAAAAGGTCCGGCAGCCGGGGACCCCCAAGAGAGCACAACTGGCCTTGCTCTTTTTAGGGTGGGTGGATCTGATGGTGCTATCTCCCCATATCACGCTAGTGCAGCACTAGCCGTTGCATCAGATCCGGGGATGCGGTGCTTCCCTGCAAGTGCGTTGGTTGGTTACCTGGTGATGTTGAGGTTTGAAAAAGAGGTGTGGCTGGCTGGACAGGTGTCAGAGGGGGCGTGTATTGGCTTCGCCCTGACTAGCGACCTCTCGTCGGCCTAGACCTCATATCTATAATAAACGAGTCCAGTCTAAAACCACCTGAGCTTTACTGGCTTCGTCATGGTACAAAGTGATTGGGCCCCTGATGATTGCCACTGACGGTCTATACCTGAACACCAGCAACAAGTGGCACTACATGCGAGGTGTTTCTGATAAAGTGGCCGGGGAGTGTTTAAATGTTGCTGAGATGTGTTCCTCTCCGACTACGCTCGATTCCACCTGTGCCGCGTTAGCGTGGTGGTAAACGCTCTGCGTTGTGGCGCTCCATCTGTGTGTTATTAGAAGAGCAGTGGGAGGTGGAGGTAAAGGGTGGGGGCGGTTGGAGATGCTCATTCTGGTGTTGACAACTTCTTGATAATGTGAGGAAATAACCACTGAAACCCTTCCAGGCCTGGAGTTCCTACCACTCCATATATATATATACATAAGCCATAACATTAGAACCAGGTGAAGTGAAGAACCCTAATGATCTGGGTCCAGTGGCTCCTGTGTGTCAGAGGGTGGATCTACATATTAGGCAGGGAGTGAACGGTCAGTTCTTAAAGATGCTAAAGCAGGAACAATGGACAAGCGTAAGAATCTGAGACACTTTGACAAGAACCAGACTGTGATGTTCTAGATAATCAATGGGTCAGAACATCTCCAGAACATCAGCAAGCAGGTCTATGTGGGGATGTTCTCACTCGGTATGCCGTGGTCTTTACCTACTACCAAAAATGCTCCAAGGAAGGACAACCGGTGAACCGGCGACAGGGTCATGGAGGCCCCGCCCACCTCTCAACTTACAGGACTTACAGGAGGTCAGAAGCGAGTCACGCCAGAACTCCCAGCAGGTCCTTGATGTCCTGTTATTAGCAGGTTCTCAGGCGCGAGGTCAAGCCTCCTCTTCAGAAGAGATGGATCGGGCGTGTTCTAACATGTCTGTGTGAGCAGCTTGCGTGCCCATGTGACACACACACACACACACACACTCACACACACACACACACTGCGGTGTGAACAGATTGCTGCTTCTCCTCTGCTGGTTTCACACTAAACATCTGCTCAGCTGCCGGCGCTGGGCCACGACAGTCGCGGGATCACGCCGACAGCTGCAATTAAACACGTCAAAACTCCCGACACCCAGCATTCTTCTCCAGAACACCTCCGTTCCTGCGAACCGACGTGACGGCCGGTCTCCTGCACTTCACATGACTTTCATAGCCTCTAGAGCTGCTAGGTTGCCAGATCTTTTCAAGAGTTTTTCGAAGGACTGTCGTCATGAAGTTCTAATATCATTAATATCCAGTAGGAAACTCTAATAACATTAATATCCAGTATGAAGTTCTAATAACATTAATATCCAGTATGAAGCTCTAATAACATTAATATCCAGTATGAAGCTCTAATAACATTAATATCCAGTATGAAGCTCTAATATCATTAATATCCAGTATGAAGCTCTAATAACATTAATATCCAGTATGAAACTCTAATATCATTAATATCCAGCATGAAGCTCTAATAACATTAATATCCAGCATGAAGCTCTAATATCATTAATATCCAGTATGAAGCTCTAATAACATTAATATCCAGTATGAAGCTCTAATAGCATTAATATCCAGTATGAAGCTCTAATAACATTAATATCCAGTATGAAGCTCTAATATCATTAATATCCAGTATGAAGCTCTAATAACATTAATATCCAGTATGAAGCTCTAATATCATTAATATCCAGCATGAAGCTCTAATAACATTAATATCCAGTATGAAGCTCTATCATTAATATCCAGTATGAAGCTCTAATAACATTAATATCCAGTATGAAGCTTTAATAGCATTAATATCCAGTATGAAGCCCTAATATCATTAATATCCAGTATGAAGTTCTAATATCATTAATATCCAGTATGAAGCTCTAATAACATTAATATCCAGTATGAAGCTCTAATAGCATTAATATCCAGTATGAAGCTCTAATAACATTAATATCCAGTATGAAGCTCTAATATCATTAATATCCAGTATGAAGCTCTAATAACATTAATATCCAGTATGAAGCTCTAATATCATTAATATCCAGTATGAAGCTCTATCATTAATATCCAGTATGAAGCTCTAATAACAATAATATCCAGTATGAAGCTCTAATATCATTAATATCCAGTATGAAGTTCTAATATCATTAATATCCAGTATGAAGCTCTAATATCATTAATATCCAGTATGAAGCTCTAATAACATTAATATCCAGTATGAAGTTCTAATAACATTAATATCCAGTATGAAGTTCTAATAGCATTAATATCCAGTATGAAGCTCTAATAACATTAATATCCAGTATGAAGCTCTAATAACATTAATATCCAGTATGAAGTTCTAATATCATTAATATCCAGTATGAAGCTCTAATATCATTAATATCCAGTATGAAGCTCTAATATCATTAATATCCAGTATGAAGCTCTGGGTCAGGTTTAACCTGCTCTACAGCGTCCGCATGTCTTTGGAGAAACGTAAAGGAATCAGTCTGTGAGAGCAGGAGCGTCGGGTCAGGACCGACCGTCTCCGACAACAGCCATGTTTCATTTCGCTTCACAAAAGAGCACGACTTCCACAAAGCGCTCTCCGGCTAATAGCTATGCAGAGTCAGGCCGGAGGAGCCACCGCCGCCGCGGAATGCTAATCTATTCAGTGACATTAAAGCAGCGGCAGACAAACAAACGGAGATCCAATTCCAAGCCTCCGCTGCTTTCAGCGTCTCTAAAGTTTCGCTTTTTATTCTAAACACTTCGTCTCTCGGCTGAAAGCCCCTGTTTCCCCTCACTGAAGCGCCGCGGCGCTCTTACGGAGCAATCCAGATGTTGTTCGCTAACAATTTAGACACCTTCCCCCCAACACCTCCCCCGTAATGAAACCCTGACTCCTGACTCGCCTTATTGAGGAAGGGCTGAACTGAACTGCAGACTGTAGCTTTAGCTTTAGCGCTTGCTAATGTCATTCAGCACCACAACAGTCCCTTGTAATCACTAATGCTAATGCTAATGCTAGTGGTATTCACTAAGAGCCGTTACTACTAAGGTTGGTTAGTTTATTGTTTTTTGTTTCTTAGCCCTACCATCATCTCCATACTCACTAACGCCAATGCTAGCGCTAATCACAATAATCACTGAACATTATTGTTTACTTTATTAACTGATTTGTTTACTACTCAAATAATCAGTTAATGACAAAACTGGAAAATGTTATTTTTTACTTATTTGTTTTTCTCATTAGCGCTACCAGATTTACTAATGCTAATGCTAACAGTAAAGAATCATAGCTAAATATTTACCTGTTTTTTTCTTTATAATCTATCAGCAGTAGAATCACATATTTTGTAAAAATCAATATTTTTAATGTAATTGTTGCACTTTTTCATTTATTTATATAAACGTATTTATTAGCATTGCCGAAAGCCGAAGTTCCCCAACAAAAATTTTACTTATTTATTTATTTATTTTTGTATTGTTTATTTAAATCGGTTTATTAGCAAATCTGTGATCAATATAGTCAATAATGGCATTAATTACTACACTATATTAATTTAATTATGGCTCATAGACTAACTTATGAAAGACTAATCGCTAATCAGTGAAGCACCATAACTAAAAATATCCAGCATTTTTTACATTTCTTCAGCTTTGGCGTAATCAACCCATCACTAATGACATTACTTAATTATGTTTTATTTTCTTATTTTAATTTCTTAGTGTTTCATTTATTTATTTACACATTAGAACGGTCAAACTGACTCATTTCCAAAATATAAATATAAGACACCAAAATAGGACATATTTATTTAGTTAGTTTTTAAAAATGTAAATAAGAAAATATTTTCATAAACAAATGTATTTACTTATTTATTTATTTATTATAACTAATGGGAATTAAAAAAGGAACTTGCTCATACTAATCACTAAAGTCTTGTGACAAAATTTGGTTTTGTTTTAATTATTTAATTATTTATTTATTTATTTATTTATTTATTTATTTATTGCTGATTAATCCCCAATCCCCAGAAACTAATTACATTATTCTGTATTTTTTCATTTATTCATTCATTTATTTATTTAGTCTAAACTTATTTTTACTTACAATTCATTGATTTTTTTTGTATCATTTAATTATATGATCAACTTATTTATTTATTTTTAATTTATTAGCACTGACACTACTCACTAACACTCGCAAAAATACTCACAAAAACATCATATCACATTTATTTGTTCACCCTTGCATAATTATCTGTAATGATCTTATTATTTTATTTATTTATTTATTTATTTATTTATTTATTCTTTGGTTCATTAGTTATCATCACTGCCAAATTATTCATGAATTCATTTTCTTTTCCTTTCTATCTTTTTTTGTTTCATACTCTTGGTGATAATTACCATGTGATCTTGTTCATTGGCCAATTAAGATGTTCGGCAGTTGGCGCTAACCTGGTGGGGTTTTTTTTCTGTTGGGCTAAACCTGCTATTCTCTTAATTACTCGGGCCGGGCCGGTACTGAGAATAGGGGTGGGGGTCCTCTGGCTTTTTGGGATGCAGAGGAGCTGCCATACTGGAGAACCCCAGTCACGATCCAGTGTTTTAATGACACTGCCGAGCCCCATGCCCCCGGGACGGTTAGCTGCGGTCCCAGCCCCGTCACCTGAGCGCTGAATGTGAAACAGTGTCATGTAATCCCTGGGTGACATGCACTGCAGGAGAACCCATTTGCATCAGATGGGTGGAGGCGAGTGGTGAGGTGAGAAGGTGGGAAGATAGTTGGGCTAGACTGTAGACCTCAGGGACCACCTACACATATCTCCATCCAGACACCACTTCCTCATAAACTCTCATCAACTACAGGAGTCCTCAATCAGTTCCTTCCTACCATACTGCCTTATTTTAACTAGCTGCTAGCAAGCTAGCTAGCACTGACGAGTCTTAGAGCCTGACTGTAGACTCCACACAGTCCAAAGTCTGACCGACCTCATTTCCTGTCTGCTGTCCTGAGTTTCGCCTGAGCTGGACCTTGTGGCCTTAACGTGACTAACTATCAGTAGAGCTGACTAGCAGGTGGATCCACATGGCAACCAGAGCAAGTAAAATCAGGAGGAGCAGACAGGAACTGCTTGGATGCAGCCAGGGTGTAAAACACAGGGGCGTTCTGCGGGGTCTGGGACCTCCTGGTGGTCCTGGCCTTCCTTAGTCCTGGGTGTTCTTAATGAACCACACTGCACTGCTCTGCTCTGTCTCAGGGGGGCACTGTCAGGATCTGGTTCACCCAGTTGGTCCTTGTTGGCTTAGCAACTGTAACTGTGCCCAACCCCAGTGTTAGTTAGCATGAAGGCAAGGTATAGGCCTATCTCTGTCAGACAGCGCTTTCACTCCCTCTCCGGATGTGCCTCGCCTCAGAAGGTGCCTCTCCGAAACGCTCCCATCAGCTCGCAGCTGAAAAGTGGCAGCTGTTCTTTCAGAGAGAGGGAAGGAGGTTGAAATAGAGAGCGAGAGGAAGAGACAGGAAGTGCCAGGCTTTTCCATGGCCTTCGTCAACAAAGCATGGGTTCAAATGAAAGCTCCGAGCTTCTGCCGTCTGCCGAGTGCCAGCCGTCTCGCAAATTAGCGCAGACTCAAGTGGGAAGTTCCCGAAAGCTGGGAAAGTTGTCGTGAGTCTGGTGTTGGCGGCTGTGCTGTGGGGAACGCCCACCAGCAGACCAGCTGAGCTAGTCTACCAGCATAGGAAGGCAAGTGCAGCATGTTTCTATGGGTCCATCCTTGGGTTGGTTCCACCTACGCAAAGGTACAAGTGGCATCCCACTGACGGTGTCTAGCCTCATTATCACGACGGTTTTGATTATTAAGTCCAGACATGAACCAATTATTCTCCCTTGTGGAAGCTGTGGTCTCGGGGCAGCTAAGTGCCAGAGAACGAATGGAAGGGAGGCTCTCCCTCGCTCTCCTCTCTAAGCTCTTCTTAAGTCAGGGAGCCACTGGCCACGTCTGCCGTAATCCTGCTAAATGGTTTATTATGGCTCTCACAAGCAGTCCATTAAAGCGAGATTACTGAAAAACGCGAATACATGAATGCTAACAAGCCCGGAATCAATCAAGCGCTGGTGTACGGACGCAGCAATAAAGCCTCAAATCCTCATGAAAATGCATGGCCTCAGGGAGGAGGCCCGGAACGGGAGGAGGAAGGAGGCGAGTCAGCGAGTGCTCGAGCAAGGTTTTCCACACTCCTACCTCCTGCCGGGTCGGAAATCCGGTCCGGCTACGGCTCCAGGGTCTGTGTTTTCGGAGCGGGAACCAGTCAAATGAAGTCGCGCGTGGCCTTAAAGGATAAAGGATAAAGGTGCACGTATTCGTCACTGTACAGTGTGGACTGTACAGCGAAATGTGTCCTCCGCATTTAACCCATCTGGTAGTGAACACACACTCACACACACACACGTGTTAGGGGCAGTGAGTACACACACACACCCAGAGCGGTGGGCAGCCAACTCCAGCGCCCGGGGAGCAGAGAGGGTAAAGGGCCTTGCTCAAGGGCCCAACAGTGGCAGCTTGCCGAGCCCTCGTCGCCCCGGCCCATATGCTCGGGTGTTCAGGGCCATCCCAGGCCGTCCCGGGATCAGGCGCTGTGGGCCTTTTTCGGGCGGCAGCGGAGGAGCATCGTAGATCTCCAGGACAGATGCCAGAACAGCACTGGGTCAGCTAGTTCTCCCAGCATGCCTGGCGTAGGGCCAGAGCTTTTTTCCACATGCCTCTCTTGCTTCTCCTGCATCGCCACGCCACAGCAGGGATCCATTTACCCTGGCACAGCTTCCCGCCCTAATTAGCCGGCAATATGGCCGTGAAGGCTTTCCATCATCCAGGTCACCGAGTCGTCGAGCAGCACTGCAGTGCCCGGCACGTTGCAGATGGTCTGTGTTGTCGCTCTTTCCCAGCTCAGGAGGGCGTGGGTTCTATGGTCTGATGGGGAACCTCTGAACCTCATGGACAATACACTTTGTGGACAAAAGTATTGGGATGTTTGCTCGTTCACTGTTTCTTCAAAGATATTAAAAAAAGTTGATCCTGTTTCTGTTGATTCAAGGTCTCTGCCGTCCAGAGAAGAAGACTTTCTGCCATTGCTGTGAAGATTTGATTGTGGTATAGCTCATCCCCAACTCCACAGCTTAACACCCCTCTAGGCATGGCGCCGGTCTATTGACCGTACTTTTCTACAGGGACTAGACAAGCATTTGTCCATATTTGTGTCAGCAATGGGTGCATCTTACAGTAGCTGAAAGTATTCATTAGAAGGCATGTCCACAAATATTTGGACATTAAGTCTAGCTCCAGAGTAAAACTCTACAAGGCAAACTTCAGACACCAAACAGGTCTCAGCTGAGGGACTTTAATAAATGCTCTGAGCTGTTATGGAGACGAGTTTTCGCAGTGCTGTATCTGCGGATAGGCGTGGAGATGTACAGTACAGCGGAGTCTCTGAAAGTGAGTTCTGAGATAACACATTCAATTTAACTTTCCGCTGACGGTGCCTCGCAGGAACGTTCTCGAAAGCAGACTCACAGGGTACAGTGCAGATAGAGGGCCAGCTCCTCCAAATATTAAAGCTCCACTTGCAGAATTAACCCTTAGGTATCCTGCTTTCTGCTGGTGATAACAAAGCCAGCTTTGTAGTCTTATAAAAATTTTGCCCGATGGGACATTTGACTGAAACCAGCAAAGGAACTGGGGAATATTTTACTCAATTTCCCTACTAATTTAACAGAGCCAGTTAAGCCTCTTCTCCAACTGACGCCAATTCAGCCTCACTAGGCTGCCACAGCAGTCTGAGGAAAGCTCCGGATCCCCTGCTCCGATTCTGTACATCAGCCAGTTGACACCTGTGCTGACCACCATCACTGGAGCAGCATGTCCGATCACGTTGGTCAGTTCTGTCAGAATGGTGAGCTGAACTCTACTACAGGACCGGGTGGAGAAACCTCTAACCGGCATACGTTCCTCCAGCCTCCCAGCTGCCCCCTTCTGCCACCTCCACTCCACTACGCTTTTCATTTAATTCGTTCAGGTTTTCGAGTTCAGGTACAAAAGGCAAGGGCACAAATGTTTGTAAGAGAGAGCGAGAGAGTAAGGTGGTGAAAAACTCTTTTGGAGTTTTGGAAGAAGATGGTCTGGTCTGAAGAGCCTTGTATTCTTCTCCATCACGTGGACAGTCGGGTGCGGGTGCTCTGTTTTTTCCTGTGGGAGGCGCTGGAACAACAAGTCTTCCCAGGTTTCAGACTTAAACAGTCCACTGGAAAGTCTTGGTGGTGGAGGTACCACAGACACCACCTTCAGGGGACTGAAATGGTTTTTTTTTGGCTGCGTGTGGGGGAACGAACGTGTTGTGTAGCAGCTGCTTTCAGCCCAGTGTCTTTAAGTATCATGCTAACGGTTTTCGTGCGCTTTGGGCATTTCACGCTGTACGTGAGATCCACATCGAAGACGACAGCTGGCGGCAGAGTCTGAGGGAGGTAAAGTGGTAAAGGGTAGGGTGTAATTATACCAGAGTTCATCTCACACTTCTGTAAAACAACAAACCGTCTTCATTAGCACTGAGAGGAAACGGCTGACAGCTAGCGCAAAGCATTAGCGGGGTGTTAAGGAAGACGACGCTGGGATCGATACAGAACTGGATCAAGGCTGGTGTCCCAATCATAAACGCTTAAAGTGAAACAAAATGCTGTTAATTAAGAGCGTTCCCAAGCATCTCTCCGCCTTCGTACAGAGCTTATTATCTCTTAATTAGGGCTAAGGCAGCTCTCTGGAGGTAGAAACTGCATAGTGCGTGATTTCAGAGTGTGTGGGAACGCAGGGCGGTTAAGACTGGGGGGTTATCTTCTCATCCAAAGCCTCAGACGTCCGTACTGAACTGGACCTTGACCTTAGGCAGAAAGAAAAAGACGTCATACCAACGAAAAGTTTGTGGACACCATTTCGAATGAATGCATCCGGCCATTTAAAGTTGTGCCCATTGCTGACACAGATGTGCAAAGGCACACATACTACACAGCTTGTCTAGTCCCTGTAGAGAAGTACTGCCAATAGATTAGGACTCTCTGGAGCAGATAAACCGGAGGAACCTATTATATATATATTTATATTTATATATATATATGTATATATGTATAGATAGATAGATAGATAGATGGATAGATAGAAAGATAGATAGATATAGTCTTTTTTAATATAAAAAGCACACTTTGTCATTTGTTTTTTAATGAATCACTTTATCCTTTTACTGGAGCAGAGTAGTTAGGAAGTCTGGGTTGGAAGTGGGGCCAAAGTGGTAAATACTGATGATTAAAAGATTTTACATTTGATAAGGAGGGCTTGGACAACAACGCACAGACCAACACTTATAGGGTTAAAGACATTAACATATGTTTATTCAACATTTTGAGGAGAACATAAAATAATAATGTAATATAGTGCACATATAGACACAAGATTCTAGAAGCACTGCGCTCTTCTCAAAGTATGAGCACTGACAGACACCCCACAGGTATATATAGTCCCATCATCCTCGTGCAGAGCTCGATTATATGAACAGCATATAAATATATGTATGCTGCTAAATAAACAAATGAAATCATTCAACCTGTACAGTGTGTATACCCCCAGTGTATACATAAACTCTGGGGTTAAAAAGAAACAAAAGACAGTGAGGGTGCATCCCCCAATTGCATATTAATTAGTAATACTAGCCAGTTTTTGAGTATATAGGATGTGGCATCAATAAAACTTCAGTTATACTTTTTTTTGTGAATTTCCGCACTGTGAGAATAATAAAGAATTATCTTATCTTAAAAAAAAAAATAAATAAACAAACAAAAACAAAACAGTGGCAATGGTGGCAGGAGAACAATGTATGTTGTCATAGCAACATTTCATCCCTTCCTGTGTGTTTAAAACGGGGTGGTACATTGATATTTTGTTCGGTGTTTCGGTCAAGCAAGACGACATAAAAAAAACGTGTTGTAATTTTGTAGGATAGTATGTTGTATTGTGGGATGAAAAAAAAAACAAGCTAAAAAAAACTGACTTAAAAATAAAAGAAAATCTTAACATGGAAATCCCAACAAAATTAGTGTAAAGTAAAAATGTGTATTTTAAAGTACAAATACAATTAATTCTTATCAATTTTCAAGTTTTAAACTTCTTCATAAGCAATAACACAAAAATATCAGAATATCTGCAGCACAGCAATCAAACACTCGATGAGGATTGAATCAACTCGATTGATTCATTTCGTCCCCTGGGCTGAGGGTTCTGTTGGGAGGTCGAGCCTTCTGTGTTATTCTGGTTTTGTTGTGATTGTACCACCTTGATTAACATATTTTGTCCGCTGATCTCTAGATTCAGTTGGGAGGTTGGGTTTTCTGTGTTATTCTGGTTTTGATGTTCCCGGGCCTATGGATTTTGTGGAGAGGTCGGGTCAGTCATGAGGATTTCTAGTAGTCATTGTAAATTACCCCTGCTTGAGGAAACTTACCTGTCC
This sequence comes from Salminus brasiliensis, assembly GCF_030463535.1. Lineage (NCBI taxonomy): Eukaryota > Metazoa > Chordata > Actinopteri > Characiformes > Bryconidae > Salminus > Salminus brasiliensis. Next base: position 801,552 of record NC_132902.1, on the reverse strand, counting down.
TTCGGAGTTGCAGCAATGTTTGCGGCACGTTTTACCCAACGTATAAAGCAGGGCAGCAATCGCCATCAAAAGAATGCCAAAAAACCCTCCCATCTAAAACGAAAGGCAACACATCCCACGTCTGCTTAGTGGGTTTTACAGAGTAGAACAACTGAAAACAACTGCTAACACTTACAAACCCACACCATTTATTTATATCCAGCTCTGTAAGTATTTGGACAGTGACTGAATTTGACAGTTATGCCAGGGTGTGACTGGAGCTTAGACCCTCAGCTTTAACCTTACAGTCCAGGGTTTGAAAAAAAGACCAAGTAGCAAAATGCTTCAGACTATGATTACTAACATGAGGGGGGAGCGATTCATACTGGACTAAAACCCCCCCAGTAATCACTCAAAATGCAGCAGATTCACATCTAAAGGAAATCCAGCCTCAATATAGCTTGACTCTGTACAAGATAAAAAAAAAAAAAATAAATAAATAACTTTGCAGTTGACGAGATTATAGGGTAGAAGAGGCTTACCTTGGACATGTAGAATGAATCCTGTGCCTTTCGCTGGGCTGGATCCAGATTGGTGTGCTGGTCGCACCATTTCCATAAGTACTTCTGCTCACTCTCTGCATAATCTCCATTCGATTCAGACATTAAACAAGCCACATATTTGCCATTGCTGAAGAACAAACACGCCCAAACAAAACTTGGGAAAAAGGTCTTCAGGACAAACTTATAACATCTTACACAGCAACCACTCCCTGCTGAATCGCTGTCCTTATATTCTATAAGGAAGAACGAGACGGTGAAGGTGACAAAGAAAGGGACGCCAAGATACAGCGCGAAAATCATAATTTTGAAGAATTTGTTGCAAGGGCACACAAAGTCATTCTCAACAAATTGTTCTGCAACGATGAGAGAAAATATGATGGAGACATAATATGCCTTTTTGTTCTTTAAGATGTCTGCAAGTGCTCTTGCTGTTTGCTCCATTTCACTTCTCGCTTTCTGTCTAACTCGGAGTCTGAACTACCCTTCGAGTGTGAAGATCTGCTTTAGAGGCAGTTGTTTATGTTCCATTCACCCCACCCACCAAAAAAACAAAAAAAAAAAACAAAAAAACAAAAACATTTCCTTCCCACAATTATCTTAAGCTTGGACAAAATGTCCACTTGGCTGGATTCGATGTGCTAAAACTCTTGGAGTGGGTCCAAATGCACAAATCAAACTGTGTCAGTGACACGGACACAGTGATAATAAATAAATAAACAAACAAATAAGTTCAGCGTGTCCAGCTAAGCTTAGCTTGTTTATAGACTAATATCTCTATTCTAGTGTATAGGAGTGTTTATTGAGGTGTTTATGGGCTAATATCTCTATTCTAGTGTATAGGAGTGTTTATTGAGATGTTTATAGACTAATATCTCCTATTCTAGTGTATAGGAGTGTTTATTGAGGTGTGTATGGATGAATATCTCCTATTCTAGTGTTTAGGAGTGTTTATTTAGGTGTGTAAAAACTAATATCTCCTATTCTAGTGTATAGGAGTGTTTATTGAGGTGTGTACGGACTAATATCACCTATTCTAGTGTATAGGAGTGTTTATTGAGGTGTTTGTGGACTAATATCTCCTATTTTAGTGTTTAGGAGTGTTTATTGAGGTGTGTATGGACTAATATCTCCTATTCTAGTGTATAGGAGTGTTTATTGAGGTGTGTAAAGACTAATATCTCCTATTCTAGTGTATAGGAGTGTTTAATGAGGTGTGTATGGACTAACATCTCCTGTTCTAGTGTATAGGAGTGTTTATTGAGGTGTTTGTGGACTAATATCTCCTATTCTAGTGTATAGGAGTGTTTATTGAGGTGTGTACGGACTAATATCTCCTATTCTAGTGTATAGGAGTGTTTATTGGGGGTGTTTATGGACTAATATATCCTATTTTAGTGTATAGGAGTGTTTATTGAGGGAGTTTATGGACTAATATCTCCTTTTCTAGTGTATAGGAGTGTTTATTGAGGTGTTTGTGGACTAATATCTCCTATTTTAGTGTTTAGGAGTGTTTATTGAGGTGTGTATGGACGAATATCTCCTATTCTAGTGTATAGGAGTGTTTATTGAGGTGTGTAAAAACTAATATCTCCTATTCTAGTGTATAGGAGTGTTTATTGAGGTGTGTACGGACTAATATCACCTATTCTAGTGTATAGGAGTGTTTATTGAGGTGTGTAAAGACTAATATCTCCTATTCTAGTGTATAGGAGTGTTTAATGAGGTGTGTATGGACTAACATCTCCTATTCTAGTGTATAGGAGTGTTTATTGAGGTGTTTGTGGACTAATATCTCCTATTCTAGTGTTTAGGAGTGTTTATTTAGGTGTGTACGGACTAATATCTCCTATTCTAGTGTATAGGAGTGTTTATTGAGGGAGTTTATGGACTAATATCTCCTTTTCTAGTGTATAGGAGTGTTTATTGAGGGAGTTTATGGACTAATATCTCCTTTTCTAGTGTATAGGAGTGTTTATTGAGGGTGTTTATGGACTCATATCTGCTATTGGAGTGTATTTTCATGCTTTAATTTTCGGCTTGGCTTTTAAAATATGGCATGACCGCTCTAATATCACTGAAATTAACACCAGTATCCATCCTCTGCACGTCTCTAATTGACACTGTTATTTATAGCCACCGAGACGGCCTGATTGTTTTCGTGTATAGCGAACGCGACGTGAGAAATTACAGTTACACTGCATTCCCTCTGCTTTAATTAATTTGCTTTTCAAAGAAGGCTAATGAATTCCCTGGACACAGTGCCAGCAGATCTATTTCTGCAAGGCCAGCATTCACACACACACACATATCAATATTTCATTTCATTCTCAGTGGTTATTGTCAGACAGCATGTATGCACACCCTGTTTTTTACATGTGTTGTTTACTAAATCGTTAGTTTGTCAATAATGTTAATGATATGACGTAACTGAGCGTATATGAGTCAAATATGTGTGTCTCGGTTCAGAGCAGCATCAGTACTTAGTGTTATGGATTCAGTAGGATGTTGGAAACGTTCCTGTGAGGCTTTGGTCTGTCAGTCCTGCAGATATTTCAGGAGTACTTAATAGTACTCAATAATCTCATCACACAGGACTTGACTTAGTTGCCCTGTTGATGAACTAGCCACCATAGCTAGAGCTACCTGACACCATATATTAACAAACTCACCCACACTCTAGTGGCTATTGAATAAACAGAGAGAGAGAGACAGTCTGACAGACAGATAGACAGACATATAGACATATAGACAGATAGACAGACATATAGACATATAGATAGATAGACAGACATATAGACAGACAGACAGAGAGACAGATAGATAGATAGATAGATAGAAAAACAGACAGATTTATATATAGCCAGACAGATAGACAGATAGATAGATAGATAGACAGACAGATATATAGATAGATAGATAGATAGATAGATAGACAGATAGATATATAGACAGATAGATAGATATACAGATAGATACCTAGACAGACAGATGGATATACAGATAAATAGACAGACAGACAGATAGATAGATAGATAGATAGATTTATATATAGACAGATGTATATATATATAGATAGATAGATAGACAGACATTTTTATATGTAGATAGGCAAATGTATAGATAGACACACAGATAGATAGATAGACAGACAGACAGATAGATATACAGATAGGTAGACAGATATACAGATAGACAGGTAGACAGATGTACAGATAGACAGACTGACAGATATGTATATATATATATATATATAGAAAGAAAGAGAGAGAGACAGATAGATAAAAAGATAGATAGGTATACAGATAGACAGACAGATGTAACCTATATTGTTTATTAATTACTGTACATGTCTTCAAGCCTGCGGTTCATAGGGGTTACCCAACATCACTGACCATAGCTATGGGCAGGTGAATGCCCCTGGGAGAGAGAGAGAGAGCGAGAGAGAGTCAGTGATAAATACCCCCGGGGCTCTGGGTACTGCTGAGCAGATCAGATGAGCTCCTAACTGCTGGAACGCTGGTTCGAGTCCCAGTTGTGCCACGTGCCATCTGCGGTCAGGGCTGCTGGACGATGCTGTTGGCCAGCTCTCATTATCAGTGATGGATGGCCGTGCCCTCCTGTGCTCTGTTTTTTTTTTTTTTGCAGTTTTCTCTCTCCCTTGTGATCGGCGGGTGGTGGAGAGTCCCCCGGCGAGCTGAGGTGCGGACTCGGGTGGGCTTGAGCGGTTCAGCTGTGTGTGTGTGTGTGTGTGTGTGTGTGTGTGTGTGGTGGAAGGTGATAATGAATTAGATTAGACCGCAGATCCGGACAGCTGGGTTTGTTTCTGTGCTAAACGTGTGAATGTGTTAGCTAGCGCTGGGGCAGCGGTGTCTCTCTCTCTCTCTCTCTTTCTCTCTGTCTCTCGCTCTCTCTCTCTCTCCGTTCTCACACACTCACGTCTGCAATGCTAGGTGTTGAATCACCACACACACACGCCGGCCGGCTCGCTTATTATGTAACGCATAGCGTGGGAACAGGACGATTAGCCTGGGAAAGTGAAGCAGCTACAGATGTTAGCGCCTGTATCTTAGCGGGCTTAGCAAGCTTAGCAAAACATTCCCCGGGCTTGTTTACCACAGCTTAGTGAACACGAATAATTACTTATTAGCTCTCGGGTTAGCTACCTAGCAAGTCTGTGGGCAAATATTAGCCTGGCTGGCTAATCATAGCATATCTAGCTGGCTATCTAAACCATTAAACAAACAGGAAATGACTAATTAAGCTAGCTAGTTAGCTACAACATCTTATTTTTACCTCAGGATTGTTCTTCGTCCATTTTCTAGGCTAGCTTAGACGAGTTGAGGCCGGTTTGCTAGCTTAGCTCTTGACTAGCATGGACCATGTTTTGTTTTTGTAGGTTTAAAGGTTTGGCTGACATTTACCAGCACTTCCAAGCTGGGTAACTAGCAGCTTAGCCAACTAGCATAGACCTACTAGCATAAATAGGGTATCTCTGAACAAGGCCTTTATATAAACACACCTTTCCAACCATCCTGGCTATCAAGGTCCAGCGTTGACCATCTGGAACCTGCTCAAACTCTCATGGATGTCACTGGAGGTGCTAACTGCTAACTGCTAATTGTGCTTAGCTCAACACTAGGTAGCTGGTTTCAGATGGTCTTTGATGGTCAAGGTGGTCAAAAAAAGCTGGTAACCGATAAGCTAGGTGATTAACCAGCATAGTTACAATTGATTGTGGTCATGATGGCCATGGCTGGTCAAAACTTGGTCAGCTCAATCATGCTTGTAGACCAGCTAATCAAACAGTCTCAAACAAAAACATACCCTACGCCGGTCAAAGGCTGAACTGGTCAACTAGCTTGACCTGGTTGAAAGGTGAAAGGTGAGTTAGGCCTGCAGTTAGCATCATGCTAATTGGTGGGATATCAGCTAGCTCCCACATTAAAGAAGCCAGACTAGATAGTCAGATAGTCGATCGACTGGTGAGAAGGTTGGTCACTGTGTTCGCTAACAGTTAGCCACCAGTGCTAAATCATCTGAACAGTAAACAGTGTCGCCCGTCCTTTCTTTCTCTCTCTCTCTCTTTTCTTTCTGCCAGCCAACAGAGAGATCCATGTTTTTAGCATTCTCTCAGCAAAAGCAAGTCATTCTCCGATCTCCTCCGATGCTACGTCTCATCAAACACGCTGACTAAAGGTAATTAGCTCTTAGTCAAACTCTAAATTCCCTGATTCAGTCCGCCGAAAGGCCACCATCTGCTGCTCTGCTGTTCTGGCTATTATTCATGACACTTCTTCCTGCTGCAGGATCTCCGCAAAGGACACGTCACTTACTCACATCCAGGTGGGCAAACAAAGGTCATTTAAATACCTCATGCTAGCTGTATCCTGTAATCCTCCCGAGTGAAAAAGAGGCCTGCTTCACGCAGGATTTGCATGCCATTACGCCTCCAAGAAGATCTCCAAATCAACCAGAAGCAATGAATGAGCAGGCGTCCCATTACTTTTGCCCACATAACGTGCTTCCACAATGTTAGCTCTCATTGTGAGCTGTAGCAGCAGGTGAAACTACCTCCACCATGTTTGGAGGCTGTGCTTTAGCCTGGCTAGCTCTCACTGTGAGCTCTAGCAGCGTGTGAAACTACCTCCACCATGTTTGGAGGCTGGATTTTAGCCTGGCTAGCTCTCACTGTGAGCTGTAGCAGTGTGTGAAACTACCTCCACCATGTTTGGAGGCTGTGCTTTAGCCTGGCTAGCTCTCACTGTGAGCTGTAGCAGTGTGGGGAACTACCTTCACCATGTTTGGAGGCTGTGCTTTAGCCTGGCTAGCTCTCACTGTGAGCTGTAGCAGTGTGGGGAACTACCTCCACCATGTTTGGAGGCTGTGCTTTAGCCTGGCTAGCTCTCACTGTGAGCTGTAGCAGTGTGGGGAACTACCTCCACTATGTTTGGAGGCTGTGCTTTAGCCTGGCTAGCTCTCACTGTGAGCTGTAGCAGTGTGGGGAACTACCTCCACCATGTTTGGAGGCTGTGCTTTAGCCTGGCTAGCTCTCACTGTGAGCTGTTTGAGTTTCTCTGCACTCCCCTATGGTGCAGGTAGGGGGCGCCAAGCATGGTCAGCGCTCATCAAGGTGTTTATGTCTACAGGGCATAGACATTTCAGTCGGCTAAATTGGGAGGGGAGCTTCTAGCATCGACCATCTCCACTGAAACGCTAACAACCTTCACTTTCCATACCCGTCAATCATCCAGAGCAGTCTGAAATAAAAACCCTGTCTTTGCGTTCCGTCAATGACAGACTCTCCACGGTTTCACGGTGAAGAAAAAAAAAAAGCTATGGGTCATTTTTGTTCTGTTTACATCAGAGCTTAACGCGACTGCCACCGCTGCTGTGAGTCTGAGAGAGATGCCTTTTGTTGACAAAAGACTGGTGGAGATAGATGACAGATGTTCCGCTTTTCCAACAATAGGTTCCATTGTAACGTCTCGCAGAACTTGGAGGACGTTGTCATGTGCTGACCAGGCCTGCCGCTGTGCACGTTTTAAAGGCGGAGAGCTCCTGCAATCTGTCCATCAAGAAGATTGACAGTGTCAAATGGCTCAAATGCTGTTGTTATAAATATCCAGGAGATGCGCCGCTGTGCTCCACAAAGAAGAAGTAGAGAGTTAAGAAGAGCCACTGGTTTTAGTTTGGTGTGTCGTCTGAAAATGTTGCGTTCAATTATTTCTTAAATGAATTACGTTCAAATGAAATTCAGGTTCCGAGAGTCCAAGTCGAGTCTCAAGTCGCTGGGGTGTTCCTGGAGTGTGAACCGGGGTCGAGTCTGGAATCTCTGGGGGGTGAAGTCCAAGAATCTCAAGTCTCTGGAGTCTGAGTCCGAGTTAAGTCTCGAGTTGCCGGGGTGTGAACCTGAGTCCAAGTCGAGTCTCAAGTCTCTGGAGTCTGAGTCTGAGTTAAGTCTCGAGTTGCCGGGGTGTGAACCTGAGTCCAAGTCGAATCTCAACTCTCTGGAGTCTGAGTCTGAGTTAAGTCTCAAGTTGCCGGGGTTTGAACCTGAGTCCAAGTCGAATCTCAAGTCTCTGGAGTCTGAGTCTGAGTTAAGTCTCGAGTTGCCGGGGTGTGAACCTGAATCCAAGTCGAATCTCAAGTCTCTGGAGTCTGAGTCTGAGTTAAGTCTCGAGTTGCCGGGGTGTGAACCTGAATCCAAGTCGAATCTCAAGTCTCTGGAGTCTGAGTCTGAGTTAAGTCTCGAGTTGCCGGGGTGTGAACCTGAGTCCAAGTCGAATCTCAAGTCTCTGGAGTCTGAGTCTGAGTTAAGTCTCGAGTTGCCGGGGTGTGAACCTGAGTCCAAGTCGAATCTCAACTCTCTGGAGTCTGAGTCTGAGTTAAGTCTCAAGTTGCCGGGGTTTGAACCTGAGTCCAAGTCAAATCTCAAGTCTCTGGAGTCTGAGTCTGAGTTAAGTCTCGAGTTGCCGGGGTGTGAACCTGAGTCCAAGTCGAGTCTCAAGTCACTGGGGTCTCAGTGTGGGCCAAGTCAGGAGTTCACACCCTGGCAACTCGAGGCTTAACTCGAACTCAGACTCCAGAAACTTGAGATTCTTAGACTTCACCCCCAAATATTCCCGAATTCCTGAGTCTTGGTTCTAAGGGTGAATCGAGTTATGCTTGTTTGGTGCAAGGCTGAGTCTAGTCTCTGGGGTGGGTCTGAGTCAGGTCTTAAGATTTTAGAGGGCAAACCTGACTCAAGACTCTGGGGGGTGAGTCTGAAGTTAGTTTCAAATCTTGAGTCTTTTGGATCTAAGGGGGGAATCGAGTGTCGAGTCTCTTTGGTGCAAGGCTGATTCTAGTCTCTGGGGCAAATCTGAGGCAAGTCTTGAGACTGCAGGGGGATTCTCCGGTCAGAATTGAGTCTCTGCGGGGTGAGTTTGGGGTTAGTCTTGATTCTCGAGTCCTGGGTCTGACAGTGAACCGAGTCTTGCGTCTCTGGGAGGTTGAGTCTAGGTTGAATCTGATCGACTACATTTGAAATAAAGAATTTCTCTATATATATATATATATATATATATATTTTTTTTTTTTATCAGACCATCACGGTAAACCCGGAGACGAGACTTTTTTTGCTCACTTTTTGAAATACAGTCTGGGCTCCTCCATACATCACTGCGAGGAACGTAGCTTAGCCTTGGAAAGGAAAAGCACTCCAGTGCCAATTGCAGTTAAATGAATCAGTGTTTGACAGAAGTTCATGGAAAGTGGGCTGCTTAAGGGACTCAAAATGGACCATCCTTCGGTGGAATCTGTCAGACGCTACGGCTTTATATCCATCTCCATCTCTCCGCAATGTTTACTCTCCTCCCTATGAACATAATTCGCTATTTACGGTTCGATCCATCATGTTTGGCGCCTGTGAA
>NC_132902.1:762599-787599 GCF_030463535.1 Salminus brasiliensis | reverse complement strand
GTGTAGGAGACCTCCCGTTCCTCCTGCCTCCAAACACGGCAGCGTGGGTTCGCTGTAGCGCCTCAACCCGGAGCCCTCTGATTAGCTAAGTGCTCGTTACAGCTTACAGCAAACGTCAGGTTTGGAATTTGGCTGGACCGCCGACCTCTGAAACCGGTGTGTATTGCTAAATGCTATCTAACGTTTATGGCTTCTAAAACCAGTGTGTATTTTTAAAGAGACACCTGACACAGATAGGCCGTCTATTACATTGCTAAATGCATCCGATACTGCTGGGCTTTCTAAAACCAGTATGTATTGCTAAATGCTATCTCACAATATTAGGCCTTTTGCAGCCAGTATGTATTTTTAAATGTCGTCAAACGCTCTTAAGCCTTCTATAGTCCAGTGTGTATTGCTAAGTGTTATCTTACAATATCAGGCCTTCTCCAGCCAGTATGTATTGTTATCTTACAACTGGTTTGTAAACCAGTATGTATTACCAAGTGTTACCTTACAATATCATCCAGTACTGCTGGGCCTTCTAAAACCATGTCATCAAACATTCTTAGGCCTTCTATATCCAGTATGTATTGTTATCTTACAATATCAGGCCTTCTAAAACCAGTATGTATTGCTAAAGGCTATGTAACAATATTAGGCCTTTTGTAGCCAGTATGTATTTTTAAGAGACACCTGACACTGATAGGCTCTCTGCTACATTGCTAAATGCATCAGATACTGCTGGGCCTTTGTAAACCAGTATGTATTTTAAAATGTCGTCAAACACTCTTAGGCCTTCTACATCCAGGATGTATTGTTATCTTACAATATCAGGCCTTCTCCAGCCAGTATGTATTGCTAAATGCCGTCTATCAATGTTAGGCCTTTTACAGCCAGTGTGTATTGCTAAATGCTATCTAACAATATCAGACCTTCTCTAGCCAGTATGTATTTTTAAATGTTGTCAAATGCTCTTGGGCCTTTTACATCCAGTGTGTATTGCTAAGTGTTATCTTACAATATCAGGCCTTCTAAAACCAGTGTGTATTTTTAGGCAACACCTGACACATCTGACACTCTGCAACATTGCTAAATGCATTCGCTACTGCTGGGCCTTCGTAAACCAGTATGTATTTTAAAATGTCGTCAAACGCTCTTAGGCCTTCTACATCCAGTATGTATTGTGATCTTACAATATCAGGCCTCCTAAAACCAGTATGTATTTAAAAATGTCGTCAAATGCTTTTGAGCCTTCTACATCTAGTATGTATTGTTATCTTACAATATCAGGCCTTCTCCAGCCAGTATGTATTTCTAAACGCTATCTAACAATATGAGGCCTTTTGGAGCCATTATGTATTGCTAAATGCCATCTTACATCTTAAGGCCTTCTCTAGCCAGTGTGTATTTTTAAGAGACACATGACACCGATAGACCTTCTGCTACATTACTAAATGCATTTAATACTGCTAGGCCTTTTGAAACCAGTGTGTATTTTTTAATTTTGTCAAACACTCTTAGGCCTTCTACAGTCCAGTGTGTATTGCTAAATGCTATCTTATAATATTAGGCCTTCTATAGCCAGTGCGTACTGCTAAATACTTTCGATACTGCTAGGCCTTTTGAAACCAGTGTGTATTTTTAAACATCATGAAACAGTTGCATCTATACTCTGCTAGGCCTTCTACAACCGGTGTGTACTTTTAACATTAATCACTGATTTGGCTGATTAGCAAATCAGTGATTAGACTGGAAGCTTTCTCCGTGAGATCTGACGTGATTTCACTTTTCCATGCATTTGTTTTGTGAACAAGCGTTACTTCCTGACACCCGCTGTAGCCATGCTAATGCACAAACACCTCTGAGCCAATTCCCACACTGAAAGCCTTTAGTGGATCTTGGTTCTTTAGCAGATTTTTTTTAAGCCTTTTAACGCATTAGCGAAGCTCCGGCAGCATTAGCGAGTCTACTTTTTAAAGGAGGATCACTGAGGTAAAGCTAGATCCGAAACCTTGAACTACGGGCGCTAATGTGGTAATAAAAGAAGCAGAAGTGATGCTAATTGGCCTAATATTGCTAACTGTCGCTAATGAGCTTTGAGCGACACTGCTGGCTAATGTGGGCGAAGTGCATTAACTCAAAAGCAGTGGCTTTAGTGGATTTGTTACCAACACAGGAAATCTGTATCATGAAGGATTGGGCATATCCACTATATGTCCAGATGTTTGTGGACGCCCCTTTTAATGAACAATTGTGCATGTACTGTGTTTCGGCAATGACGACGCCGACACACAGTTTGTGCGAGAAGTCCATTTTCCATACACCTTGGCTCTAGAACGTCCCACAAAGTTACCGTTTTCTGGGACGCTACCACCTTTCTTTCGGTACCCTATTTTGCTCCCTATTGGTCCTTTGCCCTACAACTGACTGGTGTGCTCGCTTATTGATACATCCCTTCCCGCCTACCTTCCATCACTCTAATACAGTAAATCCATGCCATGACCATGTCTCACTATGGTCACCCAAGCCAAGGGTGGTAAGTCCCACTGCAGGCGGTCATAATGTTCTGATATGACTGTGACAGTGGGCGAAGGGTGGTAACGTATCATATAACTCAAAAGCATATCCATCTTCATGGGATGTTTCAGAGCTGCTGTGCTGAAGGGGTACCCAGAACGAGGATGTAAAGTTTTCTCACGCACTGAGCACCTCCCAGCGGTATAACGGTGGTGCCCCACAGGTCACTGATGCCAGAGGGGAACAACGACCACTGTTAGGTAGGACGTCATAATGTTCTGATAGGACTGTGCATATATATATATATATGTATATATATACATACACGTGTATATCGGATGTCTGTATGGGTATAAGGACTCAGACTCACCGCCAGGTAGCACATAAAGCTGTAAAAACATCTCTTTTATTCTTAATAAATTTACAGTTATATACAGTCCACCCGTACAACTCTAGCCAATAGAAAACAAACGGAAAATAAACAGGATCATCCATTTCAGCACATTTACAGTCAGCAGAGTGCGTGAGGTTTGAGCCGCGTTGAAGAGAGCCGGGCGATGTGCTCCGGTGGCCGACTGCATTAAAAAAAAATCCCATTCGCAGGAGCCGCCGCTGTCTCGACTGAAAGTGACCACAAGGGAGTGCATTAGCAGTGCCCGCCTTAGAGCTCTTTGAGAGTCCGGCCAGCTCGAATGCGTTATCATGGGTCCCTCGGTCAGGGTGACTGTAGGTGACCGTCAGCAATCAAACTCCAGAAAAGGTCCAGAATGAAGCATGTAGGCCTCAGCTGCTACCCTGCTAAGCCTAGACCTCTACAATCGCCGGAACTCAGCTACTCTGTCCGGGTGTCTATCTGTAGGTCCATCTGTCCATCTGTTATATATGATCAGAATATCCCTTTTAGTTTGAGGGGTGGAGCAACAGACAGGGCAATTCTGCAGGGGAACCAATCAGAATATCCCTTTTAGTTTGAGGGGTGGAGCAACAGACAGGGCAATTCTGCAGGGGAACCAATCAGAATATCCCTTTTAGTTTGAAGGGTGGAGCAACAGACAGGCTAATTCAATTCTGTGGCGGAACCAATCAGCTAAAGGGTGGGACATGGACAGACAAACAGTGGCAGAATCAATGAGAATCTTGGGGGGGGGTGGGGCCATTGGGGGGCACATCAGTTCAACGTTACTAAAGTGAATCAGATTTGTTTAGGTCTGAATCAGTTTGCACTGAATGTATAGGGAATCATCCCGTACTGAATCGTTCCCTGTCTTAGGTTTGATTCGGGCGGCTAATCTCCAGCGTATCGGCTCGAGCTCTTCTCTGAGAATGTCAGAAATGACCGCAGCAGTCCTGCCCCCGCCGGCGGAGAGCTGATGGTGTGAAATCAGACGTGTGTGATGTTTATTCGGGTGGAGATGGATGCGCAGCTCCCTCCTGATCTCAGGGCTGTTTTGAGCAGCGATTCGTCTTCTCTGCAGCATCGCAGTCTGACGCTCACATAGATCACAGCTGGATACCCGCCTGACATCACTGCCCCTCCTGCCCCGACCGCCCCGCATGACGAACGAGGAGCCGTCGAGGGAGAAGATGACCAGATGCCTCCGTGAAGCTTCACATGGCTGCTTTGTTCACAACATAAAAGGACAGAAACGTGCCCAAAGTGGCCAGTCTATGCCCCGCCCACGAAAAGTGACCAGTCTGTGCTCCACCTACAAACATACTCAAAGTGGCTGGTCTATGCCCCGCCCACGAAAAGTGACCAGTCTGTGCTCCGCCTACAAACATACTCAAAGTGGCCGGTCTATGCCCCGCCCACAAAAAGTGACCAGTCTGTGCTCCGCCTACAAACATACTCAAAGTGATTAGTCTGTGCTCCACCCACAATAGTGACCAGTCTGTGCCCCACCCACAAAAGTGACCAGTCTGTGCCCCACCCACAAAAGTGACCAATCTATGTGACACCCATAAGTGACCAGTCTATGCTCCTCCCACAAACATACTCAAAGTGACCAATCTATGCTCCACCCATAAAAGTGCTCAGTCTATGCTCCGCCCACAAATGTGCTTAAAATGAACAGTCTATGCCCTGCCTACAAAAGTGACCAGTCTATGCCCTGCCCACAAAAGTCATAATTTTTGGGCGTGTCTGTAGGCGGAGCGTAGACTGGTCACAAATGTGACCAAGGTAACCAGTCTATGCTCTGCCCACCGTAGTAATGAGATTATGCTCCGCCCACAAATGTGTCACTACATTAGTACACGCCCACTCACACGATTCTCCATAGAACCATGGCGACTCAACGGACCAGCTGGATGCCTGCATGACTCGAGGGTTCTTCACAATTAGAACCGGTTCTGTTTACCGTTGCATCATAAGTTTGCAAAAAAAATCCAATCAGCCTGATTGATCTCCGACCTCGGCTCCGGCAGATCAGACAGACGTGTTTGCTGTCTGATGCATGCTTCTACCGTTTACGGTGGGAGATGCTAGGCTAGCGATGCTAACAAACACTGGATTCACACTGTCACCGATCTTCAGTGTTGCTGTTTTAAATAATTAATTAATTAATTAATTAATTAAATAAATAAAAATTGACTCAATAATTTAGCGGCTGAAATAAAGATTATTAAAAAAGACAACAGAAGTCTTGGGGAGGAGGCGGTACTTTGATTATTATGATTATTATTATTATTGTTATTATTATTAATAATCATCATCATCATCATAAGCTGGAGTGCTGCAGTGTTCGGCCTCCTTTTTAAAAAGTGTGGACTCTAGTGAAGGGGCTGCGCACTGGAGGGGGTTTGATAGGGATTAAAAGTGCATGAAGAGTGTAGACGTGTGTGTGTGTGTGTGTGTGTGTGTGTGTGTGTGAGTGTGTGTGTGAGTGTGTGTGTGTGTGTGTGTGTGTGTGTGTGTGTGTGTGCGTGTGCGTGCAGGCCTGTTCGTGAAACAGTTTCTCTGGCAGTCTGGGCAGAGCCGCTCCTTCCCATAATGGCCTTCTAGCAGAGCACTTTGTCACGGACCATTGACTGAAGTGTGTGTGTGTGTGTGTGTGTGTGTGTGTTTAGGTGTTGAATCTTCCCGAGGGGGTCCCGGCTAGAACGCTGTCAAAGCTGTTGAGCGTGGACAGAGAGAGTGCGCGACTGACATCTGGCTGATGAGCCTATTGGCATCATGCCACCTAATGCCAGGCGTGGGCTAGAGGGGTGTAAAGCCCCCCAGCAGCGTTGAGGATGGCCTGATGGTAGTAGTGCTCCGTCCAGTACTTTTGGATGGGATGAGGGCGTCCAGCCCAGAAGAATATTTTCCGACGTAAGCGGTCAGATTCTCGACAACCGCAACGAGATCAAAGCGTAACAATCAATCAACAATTTTTCATTTTAACATTTTAAAAAATTTATTTTCTATATCGTTTATTTTAAAGCAAATTTTTTAAGTGCTTAATTTTTATAAAATATGTCTATATATTTTGTCTATATATTTTATTTATTTATTGATTTATTTTAAATCTATGCCATTTAAAATGTTTGGTTTAGTATCTCTGCAACACGTTGGTTAAAGTTTTTGAGGAAAATATTTAAAGTTGAGGGGTTCAATAGTTAAAAAATGATAAACTCATTTTATTCCGTTAAAAAGAAAAGTGAAAAAAAAAACGACAATTAAAAAAATATCGGTAATTCTAAAAAACAAATCGGAAAAAAAATCACTATTAAATCTTAACGCTGTAGCTTTCTGCATCCTCTTATATGGCTCACGTTAGCCTAATTAGCCTAATTAGCCTAAATTAATTAAATGTTTATATGCATGATGTGTGACAAATATTTCTGGACGTTTTTCGCTCGCGCACAGTAAAATTAGCTTAAATGAGCTAGCGCTGAATGACGGTAGCTAGCTAGCTCTATCTGTGATTGTACGCAAATCATAAAGGTAACGTTAGATGCAGCATAACAACGAAGAAGAACCGATCTCCATCAACGGAAGCATAAAGCGTGTTCTCCAGTTGCGTTCCCAGCAACAAAGCCCCCTGGTGGTCAGGGCCCTGACCTGCAGTCCAATGAAAAAAAGCCCACTGGGTTGGTCCAGCTTCGTTAGCGCGGGAGTAGATCCGAGCCATTCAGCCGCCATCTGTGTTCCAATCCTTGCAGCATTCCCTACAGTGAGGAATAATCACAGCCGATTACCCACAGTCCCCCCGAAACAGGTCCAGAACCCTAAAGCCAGCCACTGAGTGGCCGCACTCCTGTCACTCAGCCAAACATCCAATCCCTGCTGGCAGACTCCGTCCACTCCGAGCCCACATGTGCTTGTCCGGCAGTAATCCAAAGGTCAGGACCGCTGGATGGTCTTCAAGGATCTGAAAGTCATGGACAAAGTAGCTAGAGCCCTTGACATCCCTTGACAGGCCCCTGCAATTCAAAGTTGGCTGTGTCCCAATCCGCACAATCTGCCCTACTTTGAAGCCTGCTGTCTACAGAGGGCACTCGTTATGAGTCGACTGGGCTGGGCATAGCCTGCTAGACCTGAAACAGTGCCTTTGTACTTCACTGAGTTCGTAGGCCCTTGCTGTTTAGTGTCAGCTGCGTCCCAATCCGCACCAACTGCCCTACTTTGAAACCTGCTCTATAGCTTTGTCCTTCATTGAATTACAATAGAGCTTCGGCTGTGTCCCAATCCCAGTCCTACTTAAAAAAAACCTACTGCCTACATAAGATGCCTACAGAAACGGCTTGTTTGGGCTAGGCATAGCTGACCTGACCTGAAATAAAGAAACCAGCCAAGGTGCCGGTTGTGTCCCAACCTACATAATCCCTGCCTATCTGCTATCTACAGAGTGCACAAAAACACAGCTGGAGTGGGAAGGGAGGTTGAGGCCTGTGTCATGCAGGCTTGGCTGGACGAGTCTGTCTTGATTCCTCATGGGATTGCATTAGAGGGCCCTTGGGAGTGCAGTGTTGGCTCCGTCCCAATCCACACACAAACAGCCGTACCTGCTATCTACAAAGGACGCACAACACACTAGATCTGAGCTGAACAGTGGCCTTTGTTTGCTGTTGAATTAGTAGCAGGGCATAGCCTCGGCTGTGTCCCAATCCACACAATTGGTCCTGAACATAGGACCATAGGAGGTAAGGTCACTTCCACACCTGACCAGAATTGGGTCCACAATGTGGGTCTTTTGTCCCCCATTGCGCTGCATCGGCTGCGTCCCAATACAAAATAGTGGCTTGGTCCAACGTTGCCTAAGCAGTTCAGAGATTCAGCTGTGTCCCAATCCACACAATAGGCCCTACCTGTTATCTATAGACTACGGTTAGGGAGGAAGGTCACTGCCAGAATTGACCAGACTCGATTCCTCCCTAGACAACTGGACAAGGAAACAAGGGCCTTTTGTCCTCCATTGCACTGCACTGGCTGCGGCCCGATACCTGCTACCTGCTACCTACAGAGGGCGCAAAAGCACAGCTCAGCTTGAGTCGGCAGGGGGAGGTCAAAGGGTCGCCGCCCGTGTCCTGCAGGCTTTTGGCCGGACAGGTCTGCATCTGTTCCTCGAGGAGGTGCCAGCAGGCCATTGCGGCTGCGTCCCAAACCATACAAATCTGCTACCTGTTATCTACAGAGGGCACAAAAACACAGCGTGTGCACAGAGTGGGCAGGGAGGTTGAAGGTCACACTGTCTGTGTCCTGCAGCTCCTGGCTGCCCCCTTGCCCTGCCCCCTTCCTCCCCCACCACAGGGCCGCACTGTGAGGAAGCTGGAGGTCGAAGGTCAGATGAAGTACTCCTTCCTGCTGTCCCGGGTGGCGCTGTGCAGGCTGAGCTGGGTGCGGTAGCTGAGCTCCGGCTGGGCCGGGTGGTCTTTCTCCTTGGCTGAGGGGGTTTGTTGGGAGTGCTCCACCCTGTAGCGGTACAGGAAACGCATCATCACTGCCAGGACGGAGAGAGCGACGAGGACCAGGGCGGCTATCAGGCCTGCGGGAGGGGGGCGGGTGTGGGGGAGAGAGAGAGAGAGAGAGATCGGATTTGATATCGGATTCGGGAATATCGGATACTTAATATGCAAATTAGGTGAGTGGGCCTTGCTGTTGTAGCTGAACTCGGTCGCCCAGTTTCCCAGAAGCCTTGGAGCACTAAGATCCTCTTAAACACTAGAGAGAGAGTTTAATGTGATGCTCACTCGACCATTTAACAGAGATCCTTGTGCAAAGAGGCCGTCTGGGAAACCGAGCCCTGGAATAAACTGAGAGAGAGAGAGACAGAGAGAGAGAGAGAGACAGAGAGAGACAGAGAGAGAGAGAGAGAGAGAGAGAGAGACAGAGACAGAGACAGAGAGACAGAGTGAGAGTGAGAGTGAGACAGAGTGAGAGAGAGACAGAGAGAGAGACAGAGTGAGAGAGAGACAGAGACAGAGAGAGAGAGAATTATCAGTGTGAGTGTGTGTCAGGTGTGTGTGTGTGTGTGCATAAGGTTGGTTGGCTACAGACACTAATTTCTCCACCCATTCATCCATCCATTCATCCACCCTTCCATCTGTGTATTTATTCATCCATCCATCCTTCCATTTATCCACCTTTCTATCCATCCACCCATTCATTTACCCATCTGTCTATACATCCACCCATCCATTTACCCTTCTGTCTATACATCCACCCATCCATTTACCCTTCTGTCTATACATCCACCCATTCATCTATCCACCCATCCATTTCCCCATCTGTCTATACATCCACCCATTCATGCATCCACCCATCTTTCCATGCCTCCATCTTTTTATCCATCCTCCCATTCATCAGTCTGTCAGTCCTTCTATGCCTCTAGGATGATGGAGGTCAGCAGGTTAATCAGCAGCTGCTGAACTGGTCTTTTAGTGGTCATTTGTGGGCAGTGTGGTGGTGAGGACCGTTTTCACAGGCTCTGTGTGATCACCATGGATACGGTGTCTGGAGGCGCTTCTTCACCGTGTGTGCAGCTCTGTAAATGTGGAGGAACCTCCAGAAGAACAGCTCTAAACAGACCTTCTCCCCGTCTGCCTCGTCCTCGTCCTCACACTCACTGGTCAACCGCTCAGCCACTGCCCGCTGACGATCATTTGGGTCGGTTTGTGTTTCTGATCGGTTCTGGAAAGGGGGGGAGGATGAAAGGAGAAAGGACAAAAGCTCTCACCTCCAATTACGGCCGAGTCACTCTGCTCCGAATTCTTCAGACGCTCCTTTCCTCTGTTCTCCCCGTCCAGGTGGTCTGGGGGGTGGGGAGGGGGGCGAGGGAGGGATAAACATATAGGGAAGATTAAAGGAGAGAAAATGGCAGAAAGTCCAGAAACAAACAGAGACCATTAAACCGGTCAGAGTGAAGAAGACTGAAGAACCTGCTGCAGAACCTCCAGCACCAGATCCACATCACTCCATCACCATCACTCCATCACTGCATCACTCCATCCCCATCACTCCATCCCCATCACTCCATCACTGCATCACTCCATCCCCATCACTCCATCCCCATCACTCCATCCCCATCACTCCATCACCATCACTCCATCACCATTTCCATAACCATCATTCCATCACCATCACTGCATCACTCCATCACCATCCCTCCATCCCCATCACTCCACCTCTGTGTGTCTGTGTGTCTATCTGTCTGTCTGTCTATCTGTCTGTCTGTGTGTCTATCTGTCTATCTGTCTGTCTGTGTGTCTGTGTCTATCTGTCTGTCTGTGTGTCTGTGTCTATCTGTCTGTCTGTCTGTGTGTCTATCTGTCTATCTGTCTGTCTGTCTGTGTGTCTGTGTGTCTATCTGTCTGTGTGTCTGTGTGTCTATCTGTCTGTCTGTCTGTGTGTCTATCTGTCTGTCTGTCTGTGTGTCTGTGTGTCTATCTGTCTATCTGTCTGTCTGTCTGTCTGTGTGTGTGTCTATCTGTCTGTCTGTCTGTGTGTCTGTCTGTCTGTCTGTGTGTGTCTGTCTGTCTGTCTGTGTGTGTGTGTAATGAATGGGATGAGTGTAATTTATCTGTAACAGTCAGACAGATGGAGGCAGGTCTAGACGTCCAGCCTGTGGTCTAGCCGGGTAATCTCTGTCTGTGAGCAGACTGTGGCGTCTGTTTACACACAGCTGTACTGACCGGTCTCTCGGTTTCGGGGCTGTGTGGGTGGACAGCGAGGTCAAAGTCTGCCGGCAAGTGTGTGTCAGAGTGTAAGTGTTTCCATCACGCCGGTGTATTGAGGAGCTAGGACAGCGGCCTGGTTTGTAGGCCACGAGGCGACCCACTTCTTTTTGGGACATAAGAGGAAGATCTCAGCTGTTAAATCTTCAGCCAGATGCCCCCCAGAACCCCCCCATTACGGCCGAGCTGAGCTCTTCTTCCAATCAGCCTGCCAGATCATGCTCCCTCCATGAGCTCTCTGCACGACGCTCCCTGGCCACTTTATCAGAAACCCTATACTTCTAATAGTGGCCAGCAATGAAGCGCAAGAGTAGGTGTTTCTAATAAAGTGGCCAGTGATGAAGCACAAGGTTGGTGTTTCTAATAAAGTGGCCAGTGATGAAGCACAAGGTTGGTGTTTCTAATAAAGTGGCCAGTGAACATAAAGCTCTGCCTACGTTCAGTAACTGATTCCCACCTGATAGGGAGCGTGAGGAGGATTTATCCGCCAGTTCTCCACAGTTGGACTCCACCAGATTGCCCAGAACGCTGACCAGTGAGCTGCCTCGGTTCAGAATAGCAGCCTTCAGAGGAGCCAGGTGATTGAACTGGACGGACGACAGGCAGCCAATGAAACCTCTCGATCCAGCCTGGAGCACTTCCTCGTCCACACCTGCTCGACCTGGGAAGGAAAAGCGAGGGAAAGCAATCTCACTGACCATGTCTCATTTACCACCCTCAACTAAGTAATGAATAATTCATAGTGGATTCTGAGTAAATTATAGTAGATACTGAATAAGTCATAGTGGATAGTGAATCAGTCATATTGGATACTGAATCATTCATAGTGGATACTGAATAATTCATAGTGGATACTGAATCATTCATAGTGGATACTGAATCATTCATAGTGGATACTGAATAATTCATAGTAGATACTGAATCATTCATATTGGATACTGAATCATTCATAGTGGATATTAAATAATTTATAGTGGATACTGAATCATTCATAGTGGATACTGAATCATTCATAGTAGATACTGAATAATTCATAGTGGATACTGAATCATTCATAGTGGATACTTGAATCATTCATAGTGGATACTGAATTATTCATAGTAGATACTGAATAATTCATAGTAGATACTGAATCATTCATAGTGGATACTGAATCATTCATAGTGGATACTGAATCATTCATAGTAGATACTGAATCATTCATAGTAGATACTGAATCATTCATAGTGGAAACTGAATCATTCATAGTAGATACTGAATCATTCATAGTGGAAACTGAATCATTCATAGTAGATACTGAATCATTCATAGTGGATACTGAATCATTCATAGTGGATACTGAATCATTCATAGTAGATACTGAATAGGACGAATTATCAGAACAGATAGTCCGGACATGTAAGGGTTAAATTGCTCGTACCTGTGACCTTGCCCAGCGTCAAAGACCTGATCATGTTCAACTCTCTGTCTGTGGAGAGCCTGTACTTCTGAT
The DNA here is from genome assembly GCF_030463535.1 of Salminus brasiliensis. NCBI lineage: Eukaryota > Metazoa > Chordata > Actinopteri > Characiformes > Bryconidae > Salminus > Salminus brasiliensis. Next base: position 775,451 of record NC_132902.1, on the reverse strand, counting down.
TGATGTCCTTATCAACCTGCGGAGAGAGAGAGAGAGAGAGAGAGAGAGAGTCTATTTACATTAGCTACATTAGCCTCGTAGCTCTAGTGCTAAACTACAGAAGGCTCAGCTGATACATCTGGGTTAAGGGGAGGAGACGACAGGGTCACGCAGATTCCTCACGTTAGCATCCTTATCCCTGTTCTTGAACCCGGACAGCTCGTAAGACACTCCTCCAGGTGTGTGTTGTGGGTGGGGGGCTGCAGTCGTGTTTCTGAGGCCTCTCGGAGCTCTGCTGAGAGTATCTGCTCTGATAATCAGCAGCTTTACAGGGAAAGCAGCGCCGGGTCCAGACGCAGCCTGCTAATCTACCCTGCTGCCCGGCGTGTGTGTGTGCGTGTGTGTGTGCGTGTGTGAGTGTGTGTGTGTGTAAGTGTGTGTGTGTTTGCTGAAAGCTCCTTCTCGGAGCGTGCCGAGCTCCGGCGGTTGGAGGTGGTGCTGAACATGCTGTCACTCAGTGGCGTGGGGCGAGCTTATTAAACACCGCAGAACACACACAACACCTTCTCCACCTCCACACACTCGCAGTCCTTACCTACCTGTGTTTGTGGTTCCAATCTCATACTGATTAGACCTAGAACGTCCTGCTCGGCCCATTTCCACGGAAACGCTACACCCATCTCCATGGTATTTTTTATGGTAAATCCCATTTCATGGTTATGCTACACCTTTTTTGATGCTACACCATTTCTTTGGTTACACTTACTACCCTTTTCCCATGGTTATGCTACACCCATTCTGCTGGCTACGCGACACTGATATTTCCATGGTTACTACACCCTTTTCCCATGGCTATGCTACACCCATTTCCACAGATATGCTTCACCCTTTTCCACTGCCATGGTAAACCCAATTTCATGGTTACACTACACCAATCCTGATGGCAGTGCTACACCAGTTTCTATGGTTACACAACACCATGATGCATAGCTACACCACGCCCATTTCTTTGGTTATGCTACACCCATTCTGCTGGCTACGTGACACTGATATTTATATGGTTACACTTTCCCATGGCTATGCTACACCCATTTCCACGGATACCACACCCCTTTCCACTGCCATGGTGAACCCAATTTCATGATGATACACCAGTTTCTATGGTTACGCAACACCCTTTAACATGGCTCAGGTAAACTGGTTTACATGGTTACGCTACACCCTTTTTACTATTGTACTTCCATTTCTTTGGTTGTACATATAACCATGGCTACGCTACACTCATTCTCATGGTTGTTGCACCTATTTCCTTGGTTACTATTTGCCCATTTCCATGGTTACGCTACACCCATTTCCATGACAAACCCAATTTCATGGTTACGCTACACCAATTCTGATGACAACGCTGAACTGGTTTCCATGGTTTCACACCATTTTACATTTCTTTGGTTACACTTCTACCCATTACCATGGTTATGCTACACCCTTTCTGCTGGCTGCACAACACTGATTTCCACGGATACGCTACACCCCTTTCCACAGCCATGGTAAACCCAATTTCATGATGCTACACCAGTTTCCTTGATTACGCAACCCCATTTCACATGGCTACGCTACACCCATTCTCATGGTTGTTGCACCTTGGTTTCCTTGGTTACTCCTTGGTTTCCTTTTCTGCTGTTATGCTAAACAGAGCATTCGCATAGTGCGCTTAGCCCCTTTCCATAGTTACACTACACACATTTCCATGGTTACGCCCCATTTATTTCCACAGTTACACTCTGCCCCTTTCCATAGTTACACTACACCTATATACAGACGTATGGACATATGAGTGGACAGGGTGGACGTGTCGTTGTTGTTGTCTTACCTGCACATACATGTCCCTCCCCTCTCTGTGTAACTGTATCCTGTGGAGCTTCCCATTGGCCAGGCTGTGCTGAGTGGGCGTGAACACGTCCGGCTGCTTCTCTCTGTTCAGTTTGTACCAAATCTGCAGACTCCCTGTCACACACAGCAGAGACGCCGTCAACACACACACACACACACACACACACACACTCTGCTCGCTGACGTGTGTGACAGGCTCTTCTCCAGCCGTCCTGATGAAGATAATTACTCTCCTGACCAAGCGTCTCCATTCAGCACTCATACACACACACACACACACACTTCCTCTTCACTCCAATCACCACAAACTGCCTGCGTTCCGCTAATCAACACATCAGCCTCGGCAAATAACACACTCCCCGCCACTCTGACAGCTCAACCGCTACGCAACACTACACGGACAAAAGTATTGGGACGCCTGCTCATTCACGGTTAAAGAAGAGCGTTGTCCTGCTTTGGTTGGAGGAGCTGCCTCTACTGTCCGACTCACCGTTGTGAGCCAGAATGATGGCCATGTACTGCTGGTGGTAGGTGGTGACGCTCATCAGCATGGCGGGAGCCTTCGTGGTGAGGAAGCGGAAGGCCACGTTCTCCCGGGACTTGCTGCTCTGGGCGTAGATGGCCGACGACTGCCTGCTCTTGTTGCGGATCACTGAGAACGGCTCCTGGAAGGTGTAGGTCACCGACGTGCCGCTCTCGAACGACACCGACACTTCTAGAGACAGAGGGAAGAGCATTCAGCCTACAGCAGTTTAGCCTTACCCATTCAGCCTACAGCAGTTTAGCCCCACCCATTCAGCCTACAGCAGTTTAGCCCTCCCTAAGGCACCCTAGGGCTCAGGATTCAGTAACTACAGGGACTTCAGTGCTAACTGGCGGGGCTGTACCTAATTCTACGTCTGGAAGACGGTCTTCTCCATGTTTCAGGCGCATAAAAGCCACAGAATTGTTCGAATTTGACCTCCAGTAATCAGAGCAAGACAGATCAAGGTCACCCGCCTGAGACCTTCCTGCTCATGCTTCCCCTGAATGAGAGGGTCTGATTCTCGGAATTCAATCCATGTCTCATTCACCCATTCTGTAGAGCGTCTGCTATCAGTCTAAATAGCTGAGCTATGAACAGGATCAATGTCAGGAGATGAAAGTTAGCTAATAGTAAAAGGCTGAGGGCCATGAGCATTCAGAGTGAGGCCCTTCAACCAATGAACCGTTTCTAAGGATCTGATTATGTACTTTACAGCCATGCGAACTAAAAACCCCCAGCCATCAACGCTAAGAACCCAGCCAGCATGCTCAACATGGGCTAGGTGGGTTTCATGTGTTACTGAGACCCAGTCGGGCTTCCCATATGGGCCCCATTGTTATAGCGCACCTCAATCCCATCCCATGCGCAAAGTACAACCCAGATAAGGCCCATGTTTAACCCCTCTTGGGTAACCCCATCACTGACCCAATTGGGACCCTAGTGGGCATCCATATGTTGGGTCACCAAGGAACCCATGGACAAGCCTCACATGGGCATGTTATCTCACCATGCTTTTGTTTGAGGTACATGAACCACCTGACCACCTGAAGGTTGTTGATCAGCATGACCGGTATGACTGTGCTATTTGGCCTGCATGGCTGGCCAAACCACTTGGACTGCCACCTGTAAGACCAGACCACTGGACTGCCACCTGTACGACCAGACCAATGGACTGCCACCTGTAAGACCAGGCCACTGGACTGCCACCTGTAAGACCAGACCAATGGACTGCCACCTGTAAGACCAGACCACTGGACTGCCACCTGTAATATCAGGCCACTTGACTCCCTACCTGTAAGACCAGGCAAACCACGCTCACCTTTCTGGCAGTGCGGTCCTCCGTAGGCCGAGTGTGTGCAGTCGCACACGTACCCGCTGCTCTTCTCGATGCAGCGGCCACGGTTGTGACACAGCCGGTTCTGACTGCTGCAGTGACCCGGACAGCCCGAGCTGACCCCCGGGGTCATCTTGGCCCGCTCCTCCAGGTCCAGGGTCATCCCGTTTATATTTAGCGCCCTGATGCATCCCAGAAAGCCCCTCTGCCTGGAGGCCGTCCCACCTGCGGGGGAATACGTATTATTCCTGAGAATACGTAGTAATAAGGTTATAATAAACAGCATTGAGTGGCTTATTACTACGTAATAACATGGTAGTTAACATGAATAGACCAAGAATAAGGGTTTCGTGGGTCTGGAGAAACAATAAATGAGCGTATCTCTGCAGAAGAAGCTCATTCCAGCCTCCATGCTCGGTAATGACATTTTTTGCATAGGTGTGTGTATATCTATTTGAATCTTTTGATGAACACTGGATTACATCAGCCCAGTATAATTTCACTAAACCTCTTAAAGGCTTATCTTGAAACAGCGAGGAGGCCCAGAGGCAGGGAATTTTCTAGAACACTGAAAACTAATTAAATAAACAGCTAAATAAACAGTGTGAGGAAGTCAAATTTCATCTCACTTCGCCGTGTGTGAGACACATCTGTTAGAAATGACACCAGCGGTCTGTCTCCACAGCTCAGCGAGTGTAGCGAGCTAGCGAGCTGCTCGTTCCAGATGAAAATGAGACAATATGATGCATCATAATGACACTTCTAAGACAACACTGGCTCTAGTGCGTCTTAACAAGGCTGCCATAAAAGTCTCGTAGGGAACAGATGCTCCCTGAGCCGTAAGCTACTGATACAGGCCTTGCATTTGATAGAGAGGAGGCGTGGCCTAATAATATAAACACCTACAGAGGTATAACTGTCATGTGGCTGGTGGGTGGGGAAACAAGGGAGATCGATATAAAGGAGGTGTGGCCTAATACTAGAAACATCTGCATTTTAATCCTTAGACGTCTAACTGTCATGTGGCCGGTGGGCGGGGCAATAGACATTTAAACTCAGGGGCAGAACCAATCAGAGCGTCCATTTAAGCTGAGGGCGGGATTACAGACAGTATAACTTTAGCTCAAATCTATATAAAGGAGGTGTGGCCTACTGCCATAAAAACCTGTATATTAACCTTTAAAGGTCTAACTGTCATGTGGCCGGTGGGCGGGGCAATAGACATTTAAACTCAGCGGCAGAACCAATCAGAGCGTCCATTTAAGCTGAGGGCGGGATTACAGACAGTATAACTCCAATCAAAGTCTATACAAATGGGGGTGTGTCCTAATACTATAAACATCTGCATATTAATCCTCACAGGTCTAACTGTCATGTGGCTGGTGGGCGGGGAATTAGACATTCAAACTCAGCAGCAGAACCAATCAGAGCGTGCATTTAAGCTGGACCAGATATGTCCAGGGGGTGTGGCAACAAAAAGTGAAAATCAGTGGCAGAACCAATCAGAATTTTAGCTTGAAGTCAAGCTCCTCCTTGTCCCACTACAACTGCTTTAGATAAGATTTCGCTTTAGAGCAACAGCGTGTAAAAAGGTCAGGAGGCGTGGCCTAATGAGAGTGGAGAGTGGGCGTGACTTGCCAATAAACAGCTGGCTGTTGAGCTGCAGACGGGCATGGCCGTCAGAGGGTGCCTCCAGGAAGCGCAAGGGCAGCTGGTCCACCTGCAGTGACGCCTCCTTCACGTTGCGTTCGGCGCGAACGTAGTGCCACTGCTTATCGTTCAGCGGCACGTGGGACTTCACGGTCAGCACCACCGGCCCGTTGCCCACATCGAACGCAAACGTCACCACCGACGGACCTGAGAAGCATTGGAGGACGGGTTGGAAAGACAAGTGTATACACAGACACCCCCTCCCACATTCCCCAACCTCGGACGAAGTCAAAGCTACTACAAACAACTCACCACTCAACTCCACCCGGGCAAAGTCTTTGACGCCAAGGTTCTCCAGGAAGACTCCAGAGGGCGCTGTGGTTTTAAAGTAAAAGGACATGTCCACGCTGAACTCGGCCTGCAGCGTGGGGAAGTGCAGGTAGGACGACTCCTGGTAGAAGGACGCAGAATTCCACAGAAACCCTACAAGATGGCAACACAATATTACTGAGCTCCCAGCCACTAGGTGGCACTGCAGGCTTCATTTTTTTACAACATGGTGGAGGTAGTTTCACATACTGCTACAACTTACAGTGAGAGCTAGCCAGCCTAAAGTACAGCCTCCAAACATGGTGGAGGTAGTTTCACACACTGCTATAGCTCACAGTGAGAACTAGCTAGGCTAAGGTACAGCCTCCAAACATGGTGGCGGTAGTTCCACACACAGATGAAGGGATGAAGGTGTCCTCTTACTGTCTCCGTAGCACTGCAGAGAGCCGACTCTGTAAACAGCTTCAGAACCGGTCCGGTTGGTATCTCCAACCACAATCTCCGTCACTGGCAGGTGGTCCTTATAGGAGAGCAGTCCGGTGTCGTTCTCCCTGCAAGCAAATTGAGAGGGTCACTTTCATAAGGATGCAACTGCTAAAATACCCTGGTTGTCCATCCATCTATCTTCTTGTCTGCTTCCTCCTGGTCAGGCTAGGTCCACAGGCTACCTGAAATCCCTAGGCAGGAGGACCCCCTGGACACGGGGGCGGTCGATCGCAGGACACCACAGACACACATTTACTCAAAGGGGCAATTTAGCATAGCCGATTCACGGTGCGTTTTTGGGAGGTGGGAGGTAACCGGAGAACTCACTGGAAACCCAAGTGGACAAGTGGACAAGTGGGAAACAAACCTCACCACGGTGACCGGACCTGGGATTAAAACCCACAACCCCAGGCCAATGGGGCTTTTAAGGGGATGTCCCGTAGTAACAGGGAAGATCTGAGGAGGTCTTAGGAGGTTCGACCCCTGGCCATACTTGCATACGGGAGTTCCAGATAGCTGGACTGTCCCCTCTCTATTACTGAATGGGGAGGACGGCCCTCCCTCTCCCCCATCACTCAGTTGTGGACGATGCTAGCGATGCCTAGCTGAGGTAACAGAATTAGCAGTTAGCATTCTCCTACAAGCGTACTGAGCTCCAATGGTGCTGTTAGCAGCACTTTGAGAAGATATGGCAGAGCTTCGCGTCTCTTGAAGGAAGGCCATGCTAGTATTCGTTAGCGAAGTTCTAGCTATCGCTTGATCTACTGCTAGGGCAACACAGCTCGTACCACGAGGTCCTGTCTGCGTCACAGTTGCAGAAGTAGTTCATGTCGATGCAGTTCTCGGCCAGGCTGCAGGAGCACTGCTGAACTCCTGGCAGGAAACCACCCCAGTACGTTCTCCTCTCGCCACCTCTGTCCAACCACCAGGACAGAGGAGTCCCATCTGAAACAAAACACACACATGCATGAGCTAGAACCGTCCACATGTCTTTTGGCGATCCCATAGTTCGATCCCTGGCCCCTGCCTTGTGCTTCCACTGTCTGGCCACTTTCTTGGAACCTCCTACCTTCTACAAACAGGTGGACGGCCATCAGTTGCTGCCTCCCTCTACCCCATTCATCGCTGGCCATTTTCTGACCACGGGACCGAAGTCTCTGTGGGCTACCCTGGGATCTTAGCTTGATCACGGGCTCCTTCAAACAAGACAACGAGTTTTCTGGCAGGCTACTGCTAACAGGTCAGGGTTTTCTCGCAGCTGTGGGTGTCTACACAAGAACATCCACTGGATCTACTTGAGTAGAAAGATGCCAAAACGGATCATCTTGAAAAGTCCAATCAGGGGGAGCTCACTTCATTAGCAGCTGGCTTGGTCCTCTCACTCAGCCCGCCAACGAAAACACTGGCTGGTGCTCATCTGTGAGGCAATTACCGCTCCCTCGCTCATTATCTCCCAGCTTTAGCTCCACTTACAGACTGCAGAAACCCTCGCTTCCCTCTGCTTTTCTGGTGAGAGTTCTGCTTTCCGGGGTGGAGAAGACTCTTTTTAACCATCTGGCACTCGAGCGCTGAGAGGGTTTCATGGGATTCTGGAACATGAGCTGGTTTCATTACTTCAGATGATGCTAAACAGAAGGTCGTTGATTAGTTGCAGGGCGCTGACGTAGCGGTGCGGGTACTGAGCGACTGTATGTGCAGTCCTGACCTGAGAAGTTCAGGTATCGCTGGTCGGTCGGTGCTGTTCCTCAGTGAGGACTGAGTGAAGTATGGTGGTGGTGGTGGTGGTGCAGCATCATGGTGTGGAGGTGTGGACTGAGTGAAGTATGGTGGTGGTGGTGGTGGTGCAGCATCATGGTGTGGAGGTGCTGTTCCTCAGTGAGGACTGAGTGAAGTATGGAGGTGGTGCAGCATCATTGTGTGGAGGTGCGGACTGAGTGAACTATGGTGGTGGTGGTGGTGCAGCATCATGGTGTGGAGGTGCTGTTCCTCAGAGAGGACTGAGTGAAGTATGGTGGTGGTGCAGCATCATGGTGTGGAGGTGCTGTTCCTCAGAGAGGACTGAGTGAAGTATGGTGGTGATGGTGGTGGTGCAGCATCATTGTGTGGAGGTGTGGACTGAGTGAAGTATGGAGGTGGTGGTGGTGGTGCAGCATCATGTTGTGGAGGTGTGGACTGAGTGAACTATGGTGGTGGTGGTGGTGGTGCAGCATCATGGTGTGGAGGTGCGGACTGAGTGAACTATGGTGGTGGTGGTGGTGCAGCATCATGGTGTGGAGGTGCTGTTCCTCAGTGAGGACTGAGCGAAGTATGGAGGTGGTGGTGGTGCAGCATGCGTGTGTGTGTGTGTGTGATAACGGCCTATCCCTCACTGCTTCGTTAAACTGTCACCTGATTGGCTCATTAAGGCGTCTGACCCGTTTGGCTGGTTCCGCTGAAGCGATTTCTTCTCTGATGTGTAACGGGGTTGTTATTCTGATGAGGGCGTTATGATACTCAATCTAATTACACCGCTAATCAATAGGAAACGGTGACAGTTATAGACTAAGTGTCCCCTGAAATCGGTCATCAATTAGCGGCACGTGCAGTAAATTGGCGTAATAAGACGCCGACCGGGTGTGCTGGAGCTCACTCAGACCGCAGACGCGGAGAAACTTCGGAGAAACCAGCTTTGTATATACACTATCAAATGACAAAAGTATTGGGACACCTGTTCTTGCACTGTTTCTTCTGAAAATCAAGCATCTTTCGTTGGAGTAACTGACTGTCTCTGTTGTCCAGGGAATAAGGATGTCTACTAGATTTCGGAGGAGAAGAAGCATTGCTGTGAGGATTTGATTGCATGCAGCGACAAGCTTGTTAGTAAGGTCAGGATGTTGTCAGGAACACAGTTCTTCCACTGCTCCAACGCTCAATGCTGGGGGGCTTCATACCCCTCTCAAGCCCACGCCTGGCATAAGCATTGGTGCCAAGACATAAGCTAATGGAGCTAACAATGGAAGGTAACACCCCACAGATTAGCAGTGGAGCTACAAGGCTAATGTAGCTAACAAACAATGGGAGATTATACCCCACAGATTAGCACTGAAGCTATGAGGCTAATATAGCTAACTGGAGCTATGGAGCTATGAGGCTAATAGAGCTATCAGGTAATAGAAGGCTATACTCTAACTATTAGTACTCAAGCTACGAGGCTAAGAAGTAATGGGAGATTATACTTTAATGATTAGCGCTGGAGCTACGAGGCTAATGTAGCTAACAATCAATTGAAGTCTATACTCCAACTGTTAGTACAGAAGCTGCGAGGCTAATGTAGCTAACAAGCAATGGGAGATTATACCCCACCAATTAGCACTGTAGATATGAGGCTAATATAGCTAACAAGTAATAGAAGCTTATACCCCACAGATTAGCACTGGAGCTATGAGGCTAATATAGCTAACTGGAGCTATGGAGCTATGAGGCTAATAGAGCTAACAAATAATGGAAGCTTATACCCCACCAATTATCCCCACGGCTACAAGCCTAATGTAGCTAACAAGTAATGCAAGCCAAAACTCCAACGTTTAGCACTAATGCTATGAAGATAATGTAGCTAACAAGTAATGGAAGCTTATACACCACAGATTAGCACTGCAGCTACAAAGCTAATGTAGCTAAAAACTATTGGAATCCTATGCTCCAAGTATTAGCACTAATGCTACGAAGATAACAGAAGCAATGGGAGCGTATACCCCACCGATTAGCACTGCAGCTAAAATGTAGAACTATAATGCTGACTGACCCCAGGTGTTGAAGAGGCGGGACTTCCTGCAGCGGTACAGCACCTCCTGCTGGCAGTGCTCTGCGCGGTGCAGCAGGGTGCTCAGCTGCTGCAGGGTGGCGCTGTAGTTCAGCTTCATCACGTGGGGCTTCTGCAGAGACGAGCCTTTAACGCTGACCGCCAGGGAGCTGTTATGACCCACCACCATCCACACCTTGTCCTCTGAAGACACACACACAGGTTACATGTATGGACATGTATGGACAGATTCCACTAAGACTCGCACTCCAGTGAGTCAAGACTAGACTCAGGCTTACATCCCAAAGACTCAAGATTCCACTAAGACTCGCACTGCGGAGAGTCAAGACTAGACTCAGGCTTACATCCCAAAGACTCAAGATTCCACTAAGACTCGCACTCCAGAGAGTCAAGACTAGACTCAGGCTTACATCCCAAAGACTCAAGATTCCACTAAGACTCGCACTGCAGAGAGTCAAGACTAGACTCAGGCTTACATCCCAAAGACTCAAGACTCCACTTATGCTTGCAATCCAAAGCTTCAATATTCCACTAAGACTCGCACTGCAGAGAGTCAAGACTAGACTCAGGCTTACATCCCAAAGACTCAAGATTCCACTAAGACTCGCACTGCAGAGAGTCAAGACTAGACTCAGGCTTACATCCCAAAGACTCAAGACTCCACTTATGCTTGCAATCCAAAGCTTCAATATTCCACTAAGACTCGCATGGCAGAGAGTCAAGACTAGACTCAGGCTTACATCCCAAAGACTCAAGATTCCACTAAGACTCGCACTCCAGAGAGTCAAGACTAGACTCAGGCTTACATCCCAAAGACTCAAGACTCCACTTATGCTTGCAATCCAAAGCTTCAATATTCCACTAAGACTCGCACTGCAGAGAGTCAAGACTAGACTCAGGCTTACATCCCAAAGACTCAAGATTCCACTAAGACTCGCACTCCAGAGAGTCAAGACTAGACTCAGGCTTACATCCCAAAGACTCAAGACTCCACTTATGCTTGCAATCCAAAGCTTCAATATTCCACTAAGACTCGCATGGCAGAGAGTCAAGACTACACTCACCCGGCTCAGATTCTCCAGACACTCCAGAGACTCAAGACTAGACTCAGACTTGCACCCCATAGACTCAAAACTCTATTCGGATTAACACCCCAAAGACTCAAGATTCTAAGAGACTCACATTCCAGAGAGTCAAGACTAGACTCAGACCCACACCACACAGACTCAAGACTCCACTCACACTTGCACCACAAAGACTCAAGATTCCACCAAGACTCACAAAGCCGAGAGTCAAGACTAGACTCCGACTTACATCCTAAAGACTCAAGGTGTAAGACCAAAGATCCCAAAGACTTGACTCTGACTCACATTCTAGAAACCTGAAAAATCTAAAACTCGACTGAGACTCTCACACCAGAGACTCAAGACTCGACTTAAATCGCAAGAACTGAAAACATAAGCAAGGACTTTCAAAAAATCCTTGACTTGGACTTACAAGACTTGAAATATGACTCAGACTCCACAAAAACCCAAGACACCTCAGACTTGCACCCCAGAGACCAAAGACCAAAGACTCGACTCAGATACCAGAGACTTAAGACTTGACTCAGACTTGCACTCCATATACAAAACTTGGAAGACTTAAAACATGATTTAGACTTGTACCCAAAAATCTAAGACTCGACTAAGACTCTCACCAGAGACTCAAGACTCGACTCAGACTTAAACCTCAAGGACTGGAAATATGAGACTTGACTCAGACTTGCAGTCCAGATATGAAAAACTGGAAGACTTAAAACTCTAAGACTTCAAACATGATTCAGACTTGTACCCAAAAATCTAAGACTCGACTAAGACTCTCACACCAGAGACTTAAGACTCGACTCAGACTTGCACTCCAGATACAAAACTTGGAAGACCCATGTGTGATTCCCCCCTGGGTCTTAAAGCTCACCGGTCATGTTGCAGTAGACGACAGTGGGCCTGAGTGGACCGCTACCATCTGGATCGATGGAGAAGAATCCGGAGGCACTTCCTGTCTGCCGGTGAGCCTCACACGATGGTTCGAAGATGGCTGAACAGAGAGACAGCAGAAGAGGAGTTGGGGATTATGAGGTGGGGTGGTGATCATCATCCAACATCCTGACTTCACTAACATACATGTAGCTGAATGCAATCAAATTCTCATAGCAATCAGTCACTCCAACAGAAGCAGGATCAGCTCTTTTTAATATCCTTGCTTTCAGAAGACACCGTGAAAGAGAAGGTGTCCCATTACTTTTGTCTATTTAGTGCAGGCATTTTTAGGGGCCAGTGAGTGAAAGCGCAGGGGAGAGGGAGTTGTTACTCACAGTTATGGCAGGTGGCTCCAGTGTAGCCCGTCCCGGAGCAGTCGCAGTGGAAGTTGCTCCACGACTGTGAGCATTCGCCATCATGCTCGCAGTAATTGGGCAAACACCTGCGGACGACACAGTCGGACACAGTCGGACACAGCCGGACACCATTGGACACCGTCGCTTACTGGCCACTTTTATTGGAAACACCTACCATGTGCTACCGCTCGCTGGCCACTTTACTGGAAACACCACAGTGCACTTCGCATCACGGGCCACTTTATTAGAAACACCTTGCTGGAACTTCCACTATGTCGCCACTTTATTGGAAACCCTTACTCTTGTGCTTCCTCTAGCTGGCCACTTTATTGGAAACATTTAGCTGGAGCTTGCACTACGTGGCCATTTTATTGGAAACCCCTACTTTTGTGCGTCCTCTGGCTCTGGCATTAGAAGACTGAAGTCACAGTTAATCTCTCTCTCTCTCTCTCTCTCTCTCTCTGCTCTCTCTCTCTCTCTCTCTA
>NC_132902.1:612339-617339 GCF_030463535.1 Salminus brasiliensis | reverse complement strand
ATCAGCCGAGTCATGTTCGGGGCTATGAGGCTAATGTGGCTCGCTAAAAAAAAAACCCTCCTCAAACCCTGTGGAGATGTTTAGTAATCTCTAACAGACAATAAGAGATCATAAAAGACCTAAGACTCGACTCAGAACCCCTAAGACTTAAAGACAGGCCTCAGACTCGCACCCCAGAGACTCAGGTGTTGACTTAAGACTCAAGACTCAGATTCTTAAGCCTGGACTAAGATTTGCAACCCAGATACTAGAGACTAGAATCAGACTCAAGTCCCAGATCCTTAAGATTTACACCTCAGAGACTTGAGACTTGACTTGAGAATTGACTCAGACTCATAAAAGACCTAAGACTCGATTTAGAACCCCTAAGACTTAAAGACTGGACTCAGACTCGCACCCCAGAGACTTAAGTGTTGACTTAGCCTTGCACCTGAATAACTTGAGACTTGACTGAGACTCACATCCCAGAGACTCAAGACTCAGACCTAAGATTCTTAAGACTGGACTAAGATTTGCAACCCAGATACTAGAGACTAGAATCAGACTCAAGTCCCAGATCCTTAAGACTTACATCTCAGAGACTTGAGACTTGACTTGAGAATTGACTCAGACTCATAAAAGACCTAAGACTCGACTCAGAAACCCTAAGACTTAAAGACTGGACTCAGACTCGCACCCCAGAGACTTAAGTGTTGACTTAGCCTTGCACCTGAATAACTTGAGACTTGACTGAGACTCACATCCCAGAGACTCAAGACTCAGACCTAAGATTCTTAAGACTGGACTAAGATTTGCAACCCAGATACTAGAGACTAGAATCAGACTCAAGTCCCAGATCCTTAAGACTTACACCTCAGAGACTTGAATAACTTGAGACTTGACTGAGGCTCACATCTCAGAGACTCAAGACTCAAGACTTAAGACTCGACTCAGACTCGAATCCCAGTAAATCAAGACACTCTGTTACAGCTAAGACCCCCAAAGTAAACAACTGGAGACCCCCAGTACATTCACAGCAGCTGGATTAGGTGTATGTTAGTCTAAGAGTTAACTTACAACGGTCTGCTTGAACAGTGATAATTTAATACAGACTGATTGATTGATTGATTGATTGATTGATTGACTGCTCTCTCTCTCCACAGAGTTTCTGTCGTCCTGTAAATCTGTCTGTCTTATCCTCTCTCTCTCTCTCTCTCTCTCTCTCTCTCTCTCTCTCTCCCTCTCTCTCTCTCTCTCTCTCTCTGTCTCTCTCTCTCTCTCTCTCTCTCTCTCCCTTCACAGCTCAGTGCTCTCCTGCACAGCTAATATCCCCCCTGTGATGTCTGCACAACTTCAAAGTCGAGGATAATTGAAGCAGCATGTCACTTTTATGTTGCATGTGTGTGTGTGTGTGTGTGTGTGTGTGTGTGTGTGGATTAGCATATGTTTAGGAACAGTAACCACAGCAACAGAGCACAAAAAGAAATAGACAAATAGGAAAAGCGTCTCCTACAGTACTGACAGTAACACCAGTTACAGTACTGACAGTACCACCAGCTACAGTACTGACAGTACCACCAGTTACAGTACTGACAGTACTATCCCCTACAGTACTGACAGTACCACCAGCTACAGTACTGGCAGTACCACCAGTTACAGTACTGACAGTACTATCAGTTATAGTACTTGACAGTACTCTCCCCTACAGTTCTGAAAGTACCATCAGCTACAGTACTGACGGTACTACCTGCTACAGTACTGACAGTACTATCCCCTACAGTACTGACAGTACCACCAGCTACAGTACTGGCAGTACCACCAGTTACAGTACTGACAGTACTATCAGTTATAGTACTGACAGTACTCTCCCCTACAGTTCTGAAAGTACCATCAGCTACAGTACTGACTGCTATCAGTTACAGTACTGACGGTAATACCTGCTACAGTACTGACAGTACTATCCCCTACAGAACTGACAGTACTATCAGCTACAGTACTAACAGTACGATCCTCTACAGTACTGACAGTACCATCAGCTACAGTACTGGCAGTACTATCTGCTACAGTATTGGCTGTACTATCTGCTACAGTACTGACAGTACTATCAGCTACAGTACTGGCAGTACTATCTGCTACAGTATTGGCTGTACTATCTGCTACAGTACTGACAGTACTATCTGCTACAGTATCATTCACTACATTACTATCTGCTACAGTACTGACAGTACTATCTGCTACAGTACTGACAGTACTATCTGCTACAGTACTGGCTGTGCTATAGTGCTCTAGTGTCCTGATGACTGCTGTGATGTGACCCACCGAAAGCCTCTTGCTCTCCTGCTCAGTTCATTGCCAGAGCTAATGAACAGCAGGCTGCGAGAGCTTCTGGACCAGGACGAAAGGACCTTCCACTTTTTATGAAGTCTGTTCCTTCTCACTTGGCTTTGTTTAGCTGTCATAAAGGCCCAGTGCTCCCTCACTGATGTCTGATGTTTATGGAGTCGTCTGGCATGGCTGGGTGTGTCCTAGAGAGCTGGTGGACCAGGGTGTAATTTCATGTCCATGACTGTCGTGATGTCACATAAATCTTTACGAGTCTTAAGGCCAGGTTCGTCCAGACTGTCCTCTGTCTGGGTACACGAATTTGCAACGGGTGCAACTTCAAATAGTTGTGTGCATTGATTAGAAGGGGTGTCCACAAACATTTGGACAAAGCGCATCTAGCTAGGATAGCCTAATTGTGGTTAATGGCCTGCATTCATGGTCAGACGGCTTTACCGTCTCCTCAGGAACTGATGATATTACAGGCGGAATGGCCTTGCCTCATAAAAGAACTAATTGAAGCCTTAGACTGGACTGTCCTCCAGAAGCCGCCACTGGACCTGCGGTGCTGAGCTAATGGGTCCAGAGTGCAGAGGATTTATCTTCCCGTATAAAAGCTGGGATAAACAGCTTCTGTCCCACAGCCAACAGCGTCTCTGTGAGAGGTGATTATTTTTCCTTAGGCCTTCAAAGCACCCAGATATCAGAGACGCTTCCTCTGAGCCGAGAATGAAGAACGCATTGTGACAAATGCAGAGCTCCACATGTAACCCCCCCATGGCAGTGAACACCACCCCCCCCCACCCCACCCCACCTCAGCGTGTGGGAAGCAATTAGCTGTACCTTGCTCAAGAGCACTTCAGTCAGGAATACTGAGGGAGGAGAAAGCACTGGGATTTAAACTGGCAACCTTCTGATTGTGGGAAATTGAACCTGTAACCTTCTGGTTGCTGTGGATCAGACTGGTAAACATCCAGTTTCAGGGATCAAACCAATGATCTCCTGGTAGCTGTGGATTGAACTGGTAAACGTCCAGTTTCAGGGATCAGACTGGTAACCTTCTGGTTGCTGGGGATCAGACTGGTAACCTTCTACTTTCGACTGTGGATTGAACTGGTAAACATCCAGTTTCGGGGATCAATCCAGTGATCTTCTGGTTGCTGGGGATCAGACTGCCAATCTCCTACTTTCTAGGAATCAAACTAGAATCCTTCTGGTTGCTGTGGATCGAACTGCTAAACGTCTTGTATCGTGGATCAAACCAATGATCTTCTGGTTGCTGGGAATCAGACTGGTAACCTTCTGGTTGCTGTGGATTGAACTAGTAACCTTCTGGTTGCTGTGGATTGAACTGGTAAATGTCCCATTTCGGGGATCAAACCAATGATATTTTGGTTGCTGTGGATCTAAGAGGTCAATTTAAACTGGTTGCTAAAGATCAAACTGATAACCTTTCACTTTTTGTGGGAATCAAACTAAACTTTTTGATTGATTGCTGGGTATAAAACAGATAACCTTCTGGCGGCTGTGGGTCAAACCATTAACCTTCTGCTTGCTGTGGATCTATCCAGTAACCTTCGAGTTGCTGGGGATCAAACTGGCAACCACCCGGCTTATGGTGACTGAACCTGTAAACATCTGGTGACCTTTTGAATGGGATGAGGTGGAGCGGCCATCATCCCAACATCCTGACCTCACTAACAACATCCCGCTCTTATCGCTGAATGCAATCAAAGCCTTCTTCCCTGGACAGTAGAGACAAATTCTCCAACAAAAGCAGGATCAGCTCTTTTTATTAATACCCTTGATTTTGGAATAAACAGTAAATGAGCAGGCGTCCACATACTTTTTTTTTTTAATAGTGTCTCTCAACCCCCTCCCAATCACCTGCACTGAACTGTTTTCCCCTGTAAGCTAAACTCCTGCGTAGCCCCAAAAGGTCAAGGGCTGATTAAGCAGCGGCGCGGCGGTCTCGGGCTAATGAGTGCTGCTCTTTACACACTGTCACGATACACACCAACGGAATCTGACCTTGATAATGCGAGAGGAATTTCTCCCAGCTAATTAATCACCCAGAGAGAGGAAGAGACGTCCACACTGTCGACACTCACTACACTTAATCACTGTACAACTCCGCTGACAGGGCCTCATACTCCTGCCCGTGTGTGTGTGTGTGTGTGTGTGTGTGTGTGTATGTTTGCCGTAAGTGTTTAACAAAGCCCGGCCTGTCCAGCCTTGACCCCAGTGGTCCGTCAGTACAGGAGCCCTAATTAAAGCTTATACAGACTCAGAGATGGACTGGACTGTCCAATAAGAAACCTTCTCACCAGTCGCTGGAACAAACAGCTCTTAGTGTTTAATCCCCTTACTCCCCCTGCCTTCATCATCCGGACACACACACACTCACACACACACACACACACACACACACACACCCTCACACACACACGCACACTGCTGTCTCAGAATGACCATGTGATGTAAGAACAGCAGATGGTCCTCTATTATAAGAGGGGTTTGAGTCCTCACTAGAGAAGGGGGTGGGGGGGCGCGAGAGAGAGAGAGAGTGAGAGGAGCGAGAGAGGTTGTGTCTCTGAAGTCTGTCACTGAGGCCTGTTTCATCTGACTACTTTGACATGATTGTTGCCATGTCAACCTGTCCAGGCTTCTTTAAGCTCTCTGCCATTTCCCCCGTGTGT